>NW_015169790.1:135748-136461 GCF_001447785.1 Gekko japonicus
AGAATTTTAAGATCATTGTCAGTCGAATTCCTTGTGGAAGGTAAGTGGGGACTGATCAAATAGCTGCGCATGGTAGAGTATTGGGGACAGCGTAGAAGGATATGAGCAACTGAATCAGGTTCACTATAGAGACAATTGCAGGTTCTATCCCTATAGGGGATACCCCTATATCTGCCTGAAACAACAGCTGAAGGAAAGAGATTAAATCTCGCTATCATAAAAACCCACCAATAAAGTGGAATTGTTAGATTAGAGATGTACAAAGCCATAGAGGCTGGGGGGGGGGGAGGTCAAGGAAGCGTGAAGAACAGACTCCAGAACTGCCAGCATTGATTATTTGGGCTTCCATATCCCAAATCCTCCTCCACCAAAACTAATTTATGCAGGAGCCAAATCGCTCGCTCATAATTTTAATGCCAGTAGCTCACAAAGAAGAATTTTTGCTTGACTGTGCGACTGAACAACAGTTCACAAAGTAGAATTTTTGCTCACAAGACTCCACAGCTTAGAGGGAGTACTGAAATCAAGTACATATGTCTCTTCCTCCCTCCTGTGGTGACACAAACTGCTAGGGCAAGAGGAAGTAGGCGATTTTATCTCCTTCCCCCTCATTGCTGCAGTACTGTCTACTGTGGTGCCTGTTGTTCTTAAGGCCCTACCAGACTTCAGAGATTATTTTAAGCACCAAAATCAGGCTGTGTGGAGAAGGGATA
>NW_015169790.1:136484-149405 GCF_001447785.1 Gekko japonicus
GGGAAAGATCCAGCTCCTTCCATGAGCTTTTCTGCTCAGACCTCTGCATTTGTATACCACATTCATAATTAAAAAACAAAACAAAACATGACATTAGATTACTTACAGTGCAAGTATAATCACACTTTGCCCCGAGTAACCCTATGAAATAGACCTGAACAGGATTCTGAGTAGACCTGCTTAGGATCCCTCTCTTAGACAATGCCATGTTTGTTTCTTTGTCAGTTCTTCCATTTATTCCTTACTTAATATTTATTTCAAATATTTCAGATTTCAGTGCATGTTACTACCAGCTAATTATGGAGTTACAGTCTATGATTTCATGTGATAAAATAAGCAGTGTTAAATTTACTGTTTTAAAGGGCAAACTGACAAAAAAAAACAGAGCAAAGAGGGGGAAATGGGGGGGATTAACATCAAGTACACAGAATTTTAAAAAATATCCAGATTTCATGTAAGTTCTGAGGAAGCCTTCAAATTAATAGTTGTTTAGCTCAAAATTAACTTAAGTGCCAAGAAACGAACAATTTGAATGAGCATTCTATCCAACCCACACCATCCTGAGATGTAGGAGAATCAGAATGCCAAAATACAGTGATTAGAGAAGCCTTTCATCCTGGCATGTTCACAGTTCAGTGGCTTACTCCCTGCTGTCAGTCAAGGCTCTATTAAAATAAACAACCACCTGATAATAAGACATGACAGATTGTCTGCCTGGAGCCAATTTAAACCCTGAAGGAGCAACTCTGAACCCTGAAGTATTGGGATTTTAAAAAATTACCCACAATGCAAATCAATTACTGGAAGAAATCTGATCCTGTATAATACATAAATTTTAAAACAGTATGCCAAGATTGTAGAGGCAAGTTCCACTGTGGATTGGGCTCTCATTTACAACATCAACAGAACTGGTTTATATTTACATAGAAATATAGGTAATGAATAAGCCATGACAAGGACTGATCTTAGACCCTAAAGCAGTAGTACTGTCCCAACAGATGAAGCAGTACCTGATCCTAGAAACGCTGGTACCATACAGAGGTTTACAGAGTAGCAGTTCAACCATATTCTAGTCTAAAACCCACTGACCTCAAAGGTTTTAGCGGGGGGTAATTCTACATAAGATACCAGTATAGGTCTTTTGCTTGTACTAAGTACTTTATCTACCACGCCAATCCAGTTCATTAGGTACTGTTCCCCACCCCCACCCCCCCATCAACTACAGATATTTCAAACAAAGTTTGAGTCCAGTGGCACCTTTAAGACCAACAAAGTTTAATTCTGGGTGTAAGCTTTTGTGTGCATGCACACTTCATTATGTATGCCTATGCCTATAAAAAGCTAACATTTTGAAATGTGACCCTCCCCAAATGTCAGCCCTATAACCCAGTTCATATAAAGCTCAAATATAAGGAGACAAAGGCATCTTGAAATTGCAGCATTATTTCTCTGCTGCAAATTTCTCCAATGGAAGAATGTGTTATGCTACACCAGGGCAACCTTGCATCCCCTCCACAACTGCAAAACTTCCAGTATCGTCCCTGCTCCCACACTGGTATTTACCAGTAGGAAACAGCTGTCAGGAGCAAGGGATAATGAGTTAATGTGTAAGCCAATGTAGATCTTCCTGCCTTCCTGGCAATCCACAGTGTTACGCTTTTGAGGCTGAATGGAAATATCTTCTGTCACATGTCCCAGATCTCTCCTCTCCCACAAACGGAGCTAGCAACTCATATAAACGCAGCTCATTTTTTTAAAAACCTCAAAAGCAGAGGCTCAAGTAATGCGTCAGGGAGGAAAGTAACTCAGCTCAAGTAATGCGTCAGGGAGGAAAAAAATCAGAGCATCACAATGCTCTGGTACTGTCAGTGATTTAAAAAAGCGAGAAATAATAGCACACTGATATAAAAAGCATCATGGTACTGATTATAGACACTGTTATAAACAATACTTTTATGAATTTTTCAGATTTTGTGAAGATTAGCAAATATTTCTACAAAGCACTTTGAAGATGAAGGGCTCTACAGTGGCTTAGTATCTTTAACAAGTGATCGCAATTAACTATACACCACAATTATCCACCCTTTCTTCAGATGTCTATTTATTTTTGCTGAATGTACACCTCCCCCTCCATGCCTACTTCTCTGCAATTTATTTCATCTATTTATTCTCAAAACATCACTGCAGAGGTATGGAATGACACTGATTCGTGCTTTTCCAAGGAGATACTGAAGCACAGAGAATAAGGAATAGAAAATGAGTCAGAAGATTTTGGCTGGCCGAGAAATATACCTGGAGATTATCTGAAGCCCCCAAATGTGCAAAACTCACAGAGTTCCCCCTCCTGCTTGATTATTACCATTTCCTTCCCTACAAACTTAATTTTTTTATTACACATGCTGAATATTTCAGAAAGCATTCTCCTCCACAATAACCCAGCAATACTAACATCCTCTTTGAAAATAGTTGTTCGGCCCTGACCTGGATAGCCCAGGCAAGCCCAATCTCATCAGAACTTGGAAGCTAAGCAGGGTTGGGCTCTGGCAAGTATTTGGATGGGAGACCCTCCTTGGAATACAAACAGTCAGGAGTCAGGGGCAGGCTTTATTCAGTCACCTCTCTGAATGTCCTCCAGGCCCCCAGTAGGGGTCAATCACCAGAGGTAGCCATGACTTCCAGGTGCACACACACTCACATGCACACACATACACACGTATGAAAAATACCAAAAAAACAAAAAAGAAAAGAAAAGAAAAAGAAAATAGTTGCTTGGACCACAGAATAAAGCTGCTTGTTAGTCAGTGCTATTTTGTTTGGATGTTGGCAGTTAGAGAGAAAAATATGTGCTACGGGTGTGCTATGCTTTTTGTTCCTGCTAGGAAAAAGCTAACCATTTTGTTCCTGCTAGGAAAAAGCTAACCATTGTCTTACATTGAATTCAGGACTAAGGTCAAGCAGAAAGACAGTGATGTATACTAGTTCAGAGTGCTGGATTAGTATCTGGGAGACCTGGGTTCCAATCCCTACTCATGCCATGGAAGCTCGCTGGGTGACCTTGGGCCAGTCGCACTCTCTCAGCCTAACATACCTCACAGGGTTGATGTGAGGATGAAATGGAGGAGAGGAGAATAATGTAAGCCACTTTGGGTCCCCACTGAGGAGAAAGGCAGGGTACAAATGAATTAAATAAATAAATAAATAAAACATGAATGATGCCATCCTCCTTTTTCCATTTTGTTCCACCATGAGCATCTTGTATGTGAGAGAGTAATAGAAACAGGCTATTCAGTGTGTTAACTCCTGAACGAAAAGAACACTGAAGACACACTTCCAAGGCAACTTAGTAGTCCTCTTTCAAGACCTCCTCTGCAACACTTCTGAAGAAGTGTGTGTGCATACCAAAGCTTATACCCAGAATAAAATATAATGGTGCCACTGAACTCAAACTTTGCTCCTTTGTAACAGAATCTGCAATTTGCCAGAAAAAGATTTGAGCATCCAAACACAATGGTTTCCACATTTTGGGGACTTTTGCAGTCCTAATCTTTTCCCTGTGCTCTCTTGGTACTTCAATGTATCCTATGTCAACCTGTGTTGTTTGGAACCAGAGTTGTTTGACTGAGTTTTTAAAACCAATGTCATTTTAAGAGGATGCACATGTGGAAGTCTGCTTCCATACATGGTGTGCCCATAGCTGGACTGAGGTGTTGTTTTCATCCCCTTCTCAATAAAGTTTTAAGGAAATGTGCACTGAAACAATGGCTAACATAAAAGGAACATAAAATGATTTTTGCAAACAGTCTCTTGCAGGAAGGGTCAGACTTGAGAGCCATCACTGCTGGTTTGGGCTTCTGTTCCATCTCCCCAACCTTGTAAACATTCACAATGTACAAATAAAAGGACTTCTCTACCTGCAGTAGCTGTAATGTTATTTCTGCCTGCATACCACTGCTCTTAAGACACAGAACAACACTGATTTTCAAAGGAAGGGAGACTGAGACAGACACTGATCATGCAGGTGGACCAGTCTCATTACTCATGGCAGCCATCATCTGCTCCTCATGGCCTGTTAGCCTGAACTGTGGGCGGTGCACACAGATTTCAAGCTTCATCATGCATAGGTTCTGCTGTAAGCACTTTAAAAGTCAGAGCTTACCGTAAAATAGAACTGTTCTGTCTCCTGCTGATTGGCCCGTCTTTTGGCAATGCTAGGCTTGCTCATAAAGGTTTCAGAGACTGTTGATTTTACTGACTCCATGGAGTTGCTATACTGGAAGCAGTCTGAGACATCAAAATCCTCAATGGTGACTATATCCTGGATAGTCTGCAGCGTTGCTTCCATTGTTTTCTTAACCTGAGAGGAAAAAAACAAAAATAAAAGAGAATATTCACGACAGTTTCTACTTGTCTATCTCAAGCCAGGGCGAGGCAGCTCTCCAGCTCTGGCCCTCCATTTCTTTGCAGCAGGGACACCATCACAGCAGCAGCAAATAGGGAGCAGTGAGGAAGTGAGAGCAAGCAGCTGTCATTGGTATTCCCAACTTCCTGTTCTGCCAGCTGTTGCTCCTTTTGTCTTGGGAGTCCTGCTGGTGGCAGCAGAAATACACTGAAGGGGCAACAACAAAGGAGGTCACTGATTCAGGCAGCAGTGAGAGTGGGGGGCAATGTCCCACAAAAGCATTGGTCATCTCAGATTTTTCATAACTGCCTTATACTGAGTCAAGCTATGGCCAACACGGCATAGCATTGTGGTTGGCAGCGGATCTCAGGGTCTCAAGTACAAATCACTCCAGACACACTACCAGAAATCTTTTACTTTGATGTGCCAGTATCAGATCTTCAGGACCTACATGCAAACCACGTACTCCAGGTTAAGCCATGGTTCTTTCCTTTGTCTGGAAAAACAGCATTTAAAGCAATATTCTTTACTCTATGTAAGCAGATCCTCTTAACTGAAAAAGTGGACTCTGCTTTAGGAAGAGTCTTCAAGGTACCACAGAACTCAGCATTTTTTGAAAACTTGCAAGAAAAGCAACAGACATACTGCCATTATAATACACATCATGGGGACATGATATGCCTTGATCACTCATTGGTTACATTACTGTAATATGCTTACTGCCTTTGAAGATGGTTTGGAAACTCCCATTACTTCAAAACTACCAGCAGGGTTGCATGCCACGCAACATATTTCTCCAGTGCTCAGAAACTTCACCAGCTGATTGTTCTTTTCTGGCCCCAATTTAAGGTGCTGGTTCCAATGTCTGAAGTCCTGTAATGGCCTGTGACGAGTGTACATTTATATTATGTACATCATATTGGGCTCTGATTCATGTCCCTTGTTCTACCACCACCACTACCCCCCAGCGATGTAGGTAGTCACAAGGGATAAACCTTTTCAACAACCGTGCCTCATTTGTGAAGTTGTTCTATTCCTTAACCTGGTGCACCTTTTCAGTTTTACCAGGCATTTTAAACTTGTAGTTTTCATATTGCTTGTGCTGCTGGGTAACCATTACTTTAATTGCTGTTTTTAAACTGAACACTCCTTTAATTGGAGCTTAGTTGTTATCTCAATTTTAGTACTTTATATGATGATTTGGAAACTATCTCAAGCAATTTTAAATGAAGGCTGCAGTGTATAATTATTTTAGACAAATAAAATTAAGATAGGATTTGAAGAGATCAGTGTACTGTGCAGTTAGGTATATGGGCTTTAAATGCAGTACAACCCTCAGCTAATTAATACAGAGGAATCCACAGAAACAATGACTGAAAACTGAGGCTACAATTCTATGCTTACTCACATGGGAATAAACCCCACTAAGTCAAGGGCAAGCTACACATTACATTTTTAAACATTGTGTTCAAAGCACTTTATAACCTTTGCAATTTATTACAGTATACCAGTTCTTGATACAGAAATTGCATAGCTGATGTTCATTAAACCAATTTGATACCACAATTCTATTTATCCCTTCTCCTTTTCAAAAAGTACACAAGAAGGACCATAAAAATGATCAAACTTTAAGTGTTGTTTGTTACCCAGCTGTAAGAAACTAAATTGTCAACAGAGGCAGGAACTGTAATCCTCTTTCAGAAGTATTAACAACTTCTACTATGCCAAATGAGAAAAATTATGGGTTCTCGAGAGTCCCAGGTCGTAATCCAGTTAGCCACTTTGTACATGCGCACTGGTCACCTACAGTGCTATTCTAAGAACAGTTACACTCTTCTGAGCTCAATGAAGTCAGTTGTAGGACTTTTCTTTATCCCTCCTGAACCAACTACAGCTCTCGTTATGCTACACTAAAGTAGCTTTTTAAACTGGAGGAGGAAACAGGAAGCCCAGATTCCAGGACGAATACAAAGACTATTTTGCACTGATGCTGGCAGCCAATCAGCTGACTAAGTGCACATCCTAACAGCCATGAACACAATCCAAACCTCCCGGTGATACTGCAAGATTGCATCACTGTAGCAAGGGAGCTGCAGCTCAGCCAACTACTTATATTGGATGGCAATTCAGCCACTGCAGTACAAGCATCTGCTGGTTGCAACTGCAGCAACTGAAGCAGCTGACAGGAGCCTGCTGGAATCCCAATTTTCTGTAGAGAAGCAACAAGATCTGCCATTTTTCTTTTTGAAATGTTCCCCTCAAAATTGTCATTTTATAGCACCACCTAATGTTGAAGCATCTTTTTTCTACCTCTAATACACTCTTACTAAGATTTAAATCACCAGTTTCTAAAATGTTCAAATGGGATATTTTACCTTAGGAGTATTAAAGAATCAAGCAAAATTCAAGCAATCACAACTTTAAATTTCTACCTAGGTAGAAAGTAGTTTAGAATTTTTCTCTTTCCTACAGAATGGCATCAAGTTTCTGCCTTACAATGAGGGGTAGTTAGTTAAAAGTCAGCTTTCATTCCAAATACAAACATCTCACACTAACTAACGCAGCTCTGTAGAACACAGCTATACTGTAACTTTCAGAATCTGTGAAAAACACAAAATTCCATTACATCATAAAGAAACTATGAAGCTTCAATTAGCATTAACACATGAAGTGAAGAAAATTCTGGAAGAAAAGGAGACAACATTGATGTATAGGACCACCTCATCTAAAGATCCACTTTGAATACAGCCAGCCAAGGGGATTTATGTGAGGAAATTGATAACATTTGGTTTGCCTTGGAAGTTTCTGGATCAGATGAAGTGAAGAGATTATTACTCTCACACTTCCCACTGCCCCTCAATTTCCGAATTCACTGCAGGCGATGGCAAACAAGATTATAAGGTGCACGCATACACACACAAATGAGTGACAAAGAGGAGATAGATGATTTTTGAAAATGCTATGAGAGACCTAGAATTTTGTTAGCTCACCTCTTCGTTTTCAATCTTTAGTGTGGATAATCTAGACTGCAGCTGCTGACATCTCTGTACCAACTCACTCTGCACTGGCTGCTGGGCACACAGTTGGGACACCTGGAAAAGAAACAGCACTTTTGAAAAGGGATTCCAGACACTTGGCCCTATTTCCTGAGTCCTGCATTAAAAACCATATGCCATGATGCATGAGAAGTCTGGACCTTCGTGCTGAACTACAGAACAGGAGATTCTTTGCTTTCCTTGTTCCCACTTCTGGGTGTGTGTGTGTGTGGATGCAGAGAGTAGAACAGTCAGAAACAACAACTAGGAATTTCTGTACTAATGTCTGCTCTGGAATAAATTGCATGGAATGTCGGCTTAGAGTAATCACCAGTCTCTTAAAATAGTGTGTAGGATTAGTGAAAACATTTTAGCATCCTATTCATCAAGGGTATAATATGTTTCTCCAGTCTTAGAATGGAGAAGGATGAAAACTTCCCCTTCCCCTGCATAGCTTGGTAAACCATGACTGAGTTGGCTCCAGCAATCTACCAGCAGAAGATGCTGGTGGTCATGAATCTTTACTCTCCCTTCAGAAGTACCTTCAAACATGAGACACACATGAGTCATGAGACACACACAGACCAGGGGGCTGCACTGAGAAGGGGAAGAGAGTAAAATCACATGCCTGCCTCTTGCATCAGTTGAACTAGTGCTTGTAGAATGGGGATGAGGGGGCTATTGTGTCCCTTTTCTTCCTTACTCCAGCTTCCCCCCCCCCAAATCTGCATGGCTATTAATATGGGAACCTTGGGAATCAACTTTCCCAGACTTAAAAGGGACTGCAAGAGGGAAGAGAATATGGGAAAGATTTGTGATTCTTGCACCAATGGGTCATGGGATCCAACCCACTATGTTGTTTGGCTTAATGAGGTTGTAGGAACACTAACAGAAACCATTTAACTGCAATTGATCACAAACATTCTAATACGTTATTCAGCCACCCCTTTGAGCACTGTGTAAATTGCAACAAAATCAGCAATACACTATCCTAAATCTTTAACATTAAGAAAAATATCCAGCCCCTACATATTAAACAACCTTATTTTTTAATCTTGAACTTCAGACTCTAAATTTCCACACAAGAACTCCTTTTGCGTTTTCATTGCTAGTTAAACCAATCCCTGGGTGTACACACAGCTGTGGGGCAAACTTCACAACAACAGTTTTACAGCTGATGCTACCAAAAAGGAGGAGCAATAGAATACTCCACTGAAGATCGGTGGACAGTCTTTCATTTGCTTCAACACAGTAATTTCTTTGAGACCTGCCATAAACACTGTTTAAATTCAGGCATTTGGAGGTTATGTAACTTGTGTTATCTTTAGATGGATTTAATTAGAATAGCTCACAGATCCCCACAACAGCGAAGGAAGCAGCCACTTGGAGGTTGCAGAGGCGATCCCCTAAACAACATGCTAGGCTGATGAAAGCAGAGCAAGGAGCCAGGTGACAATGGGGTTGCCAAGGCAATTCATATTCAGCTGGCTAGGAGTAAGGACCCCAATGTTTCCCTCGACTTCCTCACCAAGTCCTGGAGCCTGCAACTCTTTACTTGATTGGTCTATTTAAACCTGAGCAAGACTCTGAGCCAGGCAGAATATGCCTGAAGACAGAACTGGCTGTCTCATTTCTGGATTACAGCCTTTTCCCATTCATTTTACACATGCAAACCGTCAGTTAAATCTGCCCCTGACTGTTAGTAGTGCATTAAAAAATGAAAGATATGCTGGGAGCAGAATTATCTCTGGGGTAGTGAAAATATGACACAGGAGCAGCAATATTTACTTTGTTTCTTTAATTAGAAAATGTATGTACTTAAAGCAGCTTGAAAAGTAAGAACAATATGATAAAATCATAAAAACAAATAACAATTATCAATAACAAAACAAGCTGTGAAAATAAGCTAGGGACACTAAAAATAGCCGTATTAGCTGGTGGGGTGGAGGAGGCAGTCCTTCAAAGAAATCCTTAGCATCTAAATAAATCTTTAACATCCATCAAAATATTATTTGTTGTATCATCAACATTCTTATACAATAGTAAGGTACGATGGCTACACTCCAAGAAAGTTAAAAAACACCTATGCCTAAAGGTTACTTATTTTGGGATTCCATTCCAGATAGGCCCACAGGTATACTGAATCATATTCAGAAAAATTTGGACTTAGGCCTTTCCACATAAGGTGATACCACTTTCATATACCATCACTAGTGTATATACAGAGAAACTGATACACCTGTATCATGTGTGAAGCAAACCTAAATCTCATTGCTTCCCATGACATGAAGCCACTTTACATCCCAATCTATTTAAGTGGTTATGAGGCACACAGAAACAGTAGGCTTATGTGTATCAATCTAATTGTTTCACATCCTGAATACTGTTATTGTTACCAATGGTTGTAAATGACTATTAATAGTTTGGGTATGTGTGTGTGTTTAATGACAATCCTGGTGGATGCACCAACACAGATGAGGGTACATGAAGAAGTCTCTATTAGTCTTTGTCATATTTCATTAATATAATTTCCTAATTTCCATTATACATCTCTTTCTAACTTTTATACTCCCACATTTTAACATTCATTATTAACATACTGTAGCTGCTGCTGCCGTCTTTGAGATTTGGTCAAGTGAATGCGGGTCAACAAGCTACAATTTAATCTAGGTTTAATTGATTTAATCTATGTTAAATTTTACAATTGGGATTTAGCAAAGTTTTTTATCAAGTGCTGTTTTGATTGCATATTTAATTTTTATTGCATTATTGTACATTTTAACTCTACTGTAAACCACTTTACCCAACATTCAAAGTGGCATAAAAAGATAAGCAGATGACAGAAGTGAATGGACTGTACAGTACAGCTCAGACTCACTGAATGTCTGAACCATGAACTTTCTCCATGCACACAGATGACTGCAAACTACAATACTTCAAGATGTATACATTATGAACAGACATGAAACTATGAAATGTTGATGATAATATCTTTAAATCATTCATAATTCTGAGAAAAATTATATCCAACACACGAAACAAGACAGAGAGACCTAGCCCCTTTAAAGAAAGTGTTAGCATTCTGCATAGGATCCAATGGCACTTACAACATCAACTTTAATATGTCACAGCTGTGTGCAAAAGCAGAGAGAATTTCACATACAAGAAAACTGCAAATAGAACTAATACAATGCGTCTGCAACACCATCTCCTGGGACTAAGTATGGTGGGATGAAGGAAACATGCAATAAATACCAGAAAATATGCAATAAAATACCAAGCTTCAATTTTATGGCTTACCATTTGGCAAACACAATTTATAAGACATTGTATTATAGAGAAGGACTCATAGGAAAAAAACATTACAAAAAGAAAAATGATGAATTTGCCATTCTAGACTGGCACCCTAACATCAATGAACAGCTACATAATTTTCTTTCAAAACTCAAAATGCTATTGCTCACAAGAAATATCAACTCAGATTACCAGAGAAGACACCAGGCCCTTGGAGGAATGCCAGCCTGAATAAGGGACAATCTAAAGATTCTAAACTCACATCAGTCTGTTGCAAATTAGAGAATGAAGATGGAAAAGGCAACAAATAACAAGAATTCTGATCAAAATGTATGTCATAAAAGTAGAACACCTGGCAATTCTGGGCATTCCTAAGATGGCACTTCTACAGTCAGATGGAATATGCGTAACAGTCACATTGAGCTATTTCTATTTTTAAATCAAGATCTTACAATACTTTAATTTAATTTTATATATATAATACAAAATGTATTTTCTCAGATTAATTTTTTACCTAAAGACAACGTAAATTCATAACTCCTTTTCTCATTAAAACTGCAGTACAATTGCAATATAGCTACCCTGAGTCTGAGGAGACAAGGCCAGATAGAAATGTTTTACATAAATGTTGAATAAATAAACACAGTAAAAACTGATACTAAGAAATCTACAGGTTTTTCTACCCATATTTTTCACCTCTATGCAGTCTTCTCATGAAGAGAACCCCACTCAATAATATGCTGCTGAAATTGGATTCGGGGCCTTCTTTCATATTAGAGGTTCCGCCTGAAGAATATATTAACTGACCAGCAAACAGGACAGATGATTTCTAATTATGACTGGAGTAGAGATTCCTGCATATACACAGTCACAGAAAGAAGCTTACCATATCACCCATGTGAGGTTGAAACTCAAACTTCATGGGTGGGCAGAAGACATTGTTGCACATCTCCATGAGGCGCTGCTTGTCACTGTTGGCATCCAGGTTCTCCACAGCATTCTCAATGGCATCTAGGCCTTCATGCTTTGACTGTTCTAGGTTCAACTCTGCTGATAGGAATGTCCTGAGTGCCCTACCAAGGCTAGCATGGTATCCTAGGTCACAGCACTGCTGAAAAACAAGCAATGGAAGAAACCTGAAACTCAGGAGTCTTGGAAGAAAACAGAAATTACATAGGAACCAAACACACACTGGATACCATTGTTTTTACTGATAGGCTTATCATATATTATTCATGGTCTCATGTGGTTCAAAAGTCCAATATGATAGAAACATGGCATTTATTTAGACACCTAAAGTATGTCTACCCTGCAAATTTAAGTATATACAATAATGATTTTCCACACAGTTTGAAAAAAATCATACAGCCAAAGAGATTTTGTGTACACCTGATAACATCAATTAAGAAGTTTTGAGATGACTAGCTTCAGTAGCAGTTCTACAAGTTGAAACTATTGAACCCCTGGTCCAATTACAGACAACAGTCTTCCACTTAATATTGATCTGAGTTACCACCCAAGTTCATTTAGTCATAGAAAACTGGTTTGAGGTGGGAAAACACTAAAAATGGGTTATGTGAATTGGACTTAGTAACTGCATTCTAAATAAGAGGCTTTAAACATCTCAAGCAAGCAAACAGCTTTCACTACTCGAGAAAAAGATTCTGTCTGCAAATATTTGAGCAAATGACTCTGATGAGGGGAAGAGACAGAGACAGCGAAGGAAAACTTAAAGTAGAAGAAACTGTCAAACATTTGCTGAAATTACTGACATCAGCATATCAGAACTGAAAGCTAATCAGCTATCTGAGCCAAATCTTAACAGAAAGAAGATTCAGCAGAAGTAGTCCCAATTTCTTTCATTTAAGACATCAATAGACCAAAAATAAAGGAACTATCCTTGCTCCAAGAAATGAAAGCTAAATTAAATCTGCTAGGAAACTGTCCAAAAGGAGGAAGTGCCCATCTGTTTGATGACTGTCTGGCTCAATAAACTGAAGTCAATGGAAACTCTTCCGTCTGCATAATCATTACGAATATTACAGAGGCAAAGTAGAAAAAGAAGGGGGGGGAGGAGAAAGAGGGGCCAATTAAAAGAGGAAAAGAAAGAAGCATGAACTCAGTCTCCTTCTACGTTTTTACAAACGTCTTGCCACTGCCTGCTACAACATGCCTGGGTACTGTGCCAACAGG
>NW_015169790.1:149434-154375 GCF_001447785.1 Gekko japonicus
TTTGCTTTTCTGGAAGCAGACAATGAAAGGACACTGGATTCAATCAAGAAGCACAACAACCAAGCACAAAAACAAAAGCTGCTTGATTGAGAATTTGCACATGTGTGTGGGGGGGTGGGGGTGTTCCCTTTGGTAAAAAGCCATTGAAGCAGTTGCAGCTTTGCAGGCACATTACCATTTCGTGTTTAAGGCCATGCAGTTTGATGGAAACTGGCTTCATAGAGAACTGTCATCCAGTTATGAGGTGGTTCAACTTGAAATTGAAGAAAAATTAACACCCATCAAGGTTAATCTACTACAGAGTCTCAGCCTCAAGGATAAATCTCTCCTGGGTACAACTGCCCATTTGGTACAACATGTTCCAACTACTTAGATTTACCTTTATAATACAGGCTGAAAATATATTTGTATGCATGTGCGTGTTTCTGCATGCATACATACAAAGACAACTCTCTGTTCATAGCATTGCAGAGTGAAATAAAATCATTTATATTTTATAAGGTACCTCCATAAGCAATCAGACAGATTTGTTTAAGACAGCAATACTTTACATCTCTATAGAAAATTTTGGCAGCAAACATTTTTTGGCACTCCCTTCCCCATCCTTAACATTTTAAAACATCAAGAATATTGTATTTATTAAGTGTGTCAGTCCTGCCGGTCTTTTCTGGGTTATATAAATGTTTGATGGAAACGTTCTCCAAGGAAATCAATTTTTTATAAGAATTTAATGATAGCTCATCCAAATTCACTTCTCAGCATGACAGCTGATTAACTCTTTGCCAGCTAGGAGACTTTAAAAGCATACCTGGAAAGATACAAGCTAAGAAAGTAATCTTCATTTTAAAATTCAGAGCAGAAGGTTGCTCAATGGGAACAAGTGCATATATACGTTAACAGGGGAATATCTTGTGCATAGCTACAATCAAGTAGTATGAAGAATACAGTGGCAAGTGAAATTTATTGCATACTGGTGGTTCATAAGTACTGCTGAACTGAACACAGCTTTCCCAGTTTTCTTGTTTTTGTTTTGTTCAGCAGAGTACCACTATTTCTTATTTTATAACTATCACAAGGGAGAATTACAAAGTTCAACTCATCCAATCGTATTCTGGGGCTGTCATCCATGAATCTAGAATGAATGAACGAACAAACACAATAGATGGTTTCTTTAAAGTTAAAGTTTCTACAGCAATTGCTTGCATAGCTGCAGAGGCAAGCTGCTCTTCATTTTATACATTCATATTGAACTTAAAAATGAATTGCCTCTTTATGTGGCAGATATCTGTAAACCTCTGGCTCTTCACCATTTTTAATATTATTGTCACTCTAGATTCAGAAGCACCTTGGGAATTCACCAAAGGCCGTTGTTTAAAAGTCTGACTGGTGTTTTATTCCCACAGAGTAGATGGGCTCCTTTCCCATTTCTTAAGGTAACATGCATCATTTAAAAGTAGGTGGAGAGATCCCATCACACATGGGGTAATGTACAACTGTCACTTTTGTGTAGAATATCTGTGATTAAGATGAATGCTTTACCAAGAATGTTTATTATTGTTTCAGACAATTCCTGTTTGGACAACAGATGCACCATTTAAACAGTGGCAGAAAGAAATATCTAGATTTGTATGGCAAGGGAAAAACCAAAGCGTTAAATACAAGATATTACAAGATGATACAGAAAGAGGCAGCCTAGGTTTGCCAGATTTGAAATGGCATTTTCTGCTTTTTGCTTGGTATGGATGAAGGATTGGATTTTGTTAAAATAACAAAAGGTTATCAGAAATTTGGATCTGAGATTTGGATGGCATGATTATCTGATGTATGATAAAGCTAAAGTTAATGCAGAATTCAATAATCATTTTGTTAGATGTGCCATTTTGAGAATATGGAATAATCACAAACCAAGCCCAAAAATACCATTGTGGTTATCATCAGAAGCAATACATTTTAGAAAAAGAAATGATGGCTTCGTATAAATGGTTAACATATCATGATATGTTAGAACTGTGGCAAGGTGAATACAAATTAAAATCTAGAGAAGACTTAACAATTGAAGGCCCTACTTGCTACTTTTTTCTCTTTTATCAACAAAAACCAGAGATTCAAAAAAGGCAGGAAGGCAGGAAGGCAGGAAGGCAGGCAGGAAGGCAGGAAGGAAGGAAGGAAGGAAGGTCCCATCACAGAAATGTCTTTTTGTACCTTAGGTTTGTTTAGAAAAAGAGGACAAGATTAGATACGGTTCAGAGGTTCAGCAATTCTCTGCTGCAGTTTTTAACCTAGATAGAAATTTCTGATTTCAACTTTATTAGCTGTTGAGCAGAGCTCTCTACAATGGCACCCCTCTACCCAACTAGTTCAATCAACTTATCCTTTAACCAAAAAAAGAGAGAAAACTTAGTATCAATCAAAAGAATTTTAGCAAATTCAAAGGCATCAGGGAAAATTTCAAGTGAATGACTGCATTAATGACTCCAATTGTTCCAATATGCCGTGCTAATAACATATGTGGGGGCTTTTGCAATTTATATATATTTAATTCTGAAAGAATGACTTTGGTAGTTGCATGAAGTGGTTAGGTCAACGGACTCATCTGCACACGTTCTGTACACCCCTTGAATATTGTCATCTTAGCTTTACTTTTACTTTAACGTCTTCTGTTTTTCCTAAACATCAGTCTTCATTTCAGCAGTGAAATGGAACACTGGTGTTACAAAAAATGTCCTTTCAATTCAAAGTTAAAGAGAGCATCCTTGATTGATAGGTGAATCCTATTGGATTTGGAGGCAGGGCTAATCGTCCACCATCCTGTCTCCATGGCTAGAAGAGAATATCCATCTGAGATTACTGAAGCATTTCTAACACCTTCCCCCAAAAGGCTTTACTAAAAGATAAGACTGAACTGTCCTTTAACAAACAAGTGGGTAACTACTTACAGAAGCCGCCCTGAGCCCTACGGGGGAGGGCGGAATATAAATCTGACTAATAAATAAATAAATAAATAAAACTTCACATAACTTTATTCCCTTATTTCCTAGAAAAAAGGACGGTAGAAAAACAGGAATATCCCAGACTAATAGCACCTGAGCAGTGCAGTCCAAACAAATCATTCTGTTGTTATCTGTTTACTAAAGCCTACTTATACCTGCCTTTAAAAAAAAAGCTGTGGCAAAGATGTCCTCCTTACCACAGAACAGAAGGAATGTTCATGGTCAATTCAGTGTTCCAAGCCCGGGGGCAGGGGGGAGGTATCTCCGATTGATGGGAAATTCTACTATTTAACATCCCATCTATCTCGGGTTGCCAAGTACTTACTGCAATCCGGCGGGGGACACATGCTCCCCGGCCGGAACATTTCTCCTTGTAACGCACCATGCTGTCACCAGGAAATGACACTGGGTGATGCTCTGGCAATGGGGCTGAAAACCCGATGGTACCATCGAGTTTCTGGCCCCATTGCCAGAGTGTCGCCCAGTGTCACTTCCTGGCGACGGCATGGTGCGGCACATCTGTTGTCCCCGCAGGAATGATCCTGCGAAGACATCTTCGTCCCCGCCAAATCACAGTAAGTACTTGGGAAGCCTGCATCTATCTGAGATCTGCTGTAGGTGACAGAATTACAAGAACCTGCAGTAGAACTCTATGCTTCAAGTCACATTGCCAAGAAGGGGTATTCTGTAGTGTCTAATGAAGATAGAAACTACAGGCCTGCTTGAGGTGTTGTGTATATCCATAGGTACTGATATCAAAATTCATTATAGCAGTTGCTGCAAAAATAGAGTGTGCTGGAAACCCTACAGGTACAAAATGAATGTGGGCACTGTATGCAATAGCAATACATTCTCTAACCTACCTGCTCTAAGAAGTCTTAGATACCTTTTTTCCCTGAATCATGGGGATGAAAGACAAAAAACAAGGAGACTTATTTCTGGAAAATTTGAAGTTATCCAGTCTTACATAAATTTAGGGAGCACTGAAAACCTCCAAGATATGACACTTTAAATACAAAATTAAAGAAGGCACAGTCTGAGAGAATAATGGAAGGTTGAATGAACCTTGATTAAGAGCCTGGGACCTATACATAATATGATCTTGTTCTTATGAAACATGAACAGGCCTGGTCAGATCAAGAGTAATCTCAGTTTTCAGGTATATCTTGTCAAGGTTACTAACCCCTCCCCATGAAAGGAAACATCTGGGGTATGATATGAAGCTAGGGAAATTAAAGTGGAAAGGTGGCCTAGGCACACCACTATTGCAGAGTTCCACTAAAAGCTCTGCCCAGGAGATGTGTGAAAATCTACCCAGTTTATTGTGTAAATCTCAGGCATTCCTGTATCTTAAGTTCTATATTATGTAGTACAAGTGGGAATCCACAAGGAACTTGCAGGAGCGGCCGTTCCATTCTCATACCTTTTCTTATTCCCCTCTCCTGCCACCTATTCTCTCAGTCTCTCTTGCTCTCCTTCCTCCCATTCTCTCTTACTTTATGTTTCTCTCTTACTTATGTCTTTCTCTCTCTTTCTCCATCATGCCTATTGTCACTCCTCCCTTTTATCTTTCTCCCTCCCCCATCCCTATTACTCTTTTTCTCTCTCCTCCCCATTACTCTCTCTCCTCTCATCACTTGGATTGTGCCTGCTGACAACCCTGCTAATCTCCCCCCCCCATGTGTCTGCTAGGCATCCTTTCCTTCCAGATACCCCCTCACACACTGGGTGAGCCAGAGGGCTCTTGGGCCCAGCCGCTGTCTGGTACCCTTGACTGTCCACTGAAGGGTCTATCTGGATAGTCCTCTTTTCTTGGTGGAATTTCCAAGGCTGTGCGGGTAGGAGCCCTCTGCGGCTGTCTCCTCACCTGCCTCCCAGCCTCTGCCAGGTCGGCTCCCTGTGCACCTGTCCCACCGCCCACCCCCACCCAGGTCGGCTCCCTGTGCACCTG
>NW_015169790.1:154644-235214 GCF_001447785.1 Gekko japonicus
GGCTCCCTGTGCACCTGTCTCCCCACCCACCCCAAGCCTCCATCACACTGGCCCTGGCTGCAATGGAGGAAACCGCACCGATGACAGAGAAAGCCATGCCGGTGATGAAGGACACCACTCATCTTCTCCCCTCCCCCCAGTTTCTTTGCTGCCTTGGCCACTCACCCAGGTACTCAGCCCCTCACCACCTCAATGGCAGAGGCAACTCCCCCCCCCCATCTGCAGCTTTGCTGCCTCAGAAGGAGTATAATAGCTGCACAAGCACAAAAAACACTACTGGTTTAGTGGGGTAATTAACCCCCAATGTATTTTTTAATGTTTTAAGATTTTTTTGCATACCTGGGGGCAGTGTTCCCTCTAAGCTGAGTTAGCGTGAGCTAGCTCACAGTTTTTTAGCCTCCAGCTCACACACTTTTGTCTTAGCTCAGGAAGGAGGGCTCCAGAGCAAACTAATGTATGTAGTAGCCAAGTCACTCGCTCACAACTTTAATGCCAGTAGCTCACAGAGTAGAATTTTTGCTCACAGCTTAGAGGGAACATTGCCTGGGGGTCCCCCGAGTTTAGAGAAATATCTCCTTTCTCACAATGTGGGCCCAATCTGTGGATTTAGATATCTATAGATCAATCCTATACTTGAGAAATAGATATATAGATTCACCAGATTCTTAAGCTGTTTTGGATGTCCTTTGGTTTGAAGCTGTTGTTTGATTCTTATGCACATTCAAGACAAATTTTGTTTAAATACCATTTACAACTTCTTTGAAACCATCACATGATGAGCCAACATGCAAAAGCAAAAGAAAATAGGAAGTACCAATATAGTGTCAGTTTTTAAATATTGTTCCGTCAGCATACTATGTTCACAAAATGGAGAAAAGGAAAATGACATAAGCCACTCTGGGTCCCCATTGAAGAGAACAGTGGGGTATAAATTAAGTAAACAAATTCAATAAATAAATAATTCAGCACCACCAGGTTCTCTAGTATTAACAGGATTACAGTTCAGAGAATAGAGAATACTCAAGGCCTCCAACAAATGCTTGAACAGTACAGCAGTGAGCATGACCTGTTTGATTTTATAACTGGCTGAATAACAAACAGAGGACAGCAGGCAGAGAGGAGGAATTAATTTGCTTGTTTAAAGGTCCCTTTCCCTCTCCTTCAACCAGTTACCCTCAAGGCTTCCCAATGACTATTTTTATCCTTTATTATAGGACACTATTATAGTGACCACCAGGAAACAGAGAAAAGCAGTGTCCATAAGCAATCAGTAATTCTTCTCTGTTCAAGGAAGCCATTCATTGCAGTTAATGCATCAGTCTTGCTGAACAGGATACCCAAAGTAACAAATGACAATGGTTTTAACTAGATGGCCTGTATGGCCCCTTCCAACTCTGTGATTCTATGATTCTAATCAACTAAGCTCCTTTCAGCATCCCAAAAATTAGCTACTGGATCAATAGTCCAAATAATTCAGAATTAAAAATGTAATAATATGTTCTGTTAAAATCTCATTTCATAAAATTAGCTCAATGGCCTGAGAAGCAATCTGAACTTATTCTACCATTCTAAGAGGACTGCTGACACTAAAGGGGTTAAAACAGGACAAAGGCATAATGGGTTTTTGCAGCAGTGGCATTCAATCCAGGTGCCCAAACAACAGCACACTTACATCAATGAGATCAGACAGGTCATGGATGTAATACTTGAAGACAGATGCATTGGTTGCCTCCAGAGCCAGCAGATATTCATTTCTTGCCTTAATAGCCTTCAGTTTATTTTCTGTGTATTTTGCCTGGCGCTGAAAAGAAACAAAGTTTATTTGAAAAGAAAGAAAACGGACTAGAGGAAAAAAATCCCTGCACTTATACAGCATTTATCGTACTTCTCTCAACAACACTTTCATTGGAGCTGGGTAAAATGTTTAATATCTTTATGCAAAGCCAAAGCGTTATATATAATGTGATTTACAAAATTATTGGGTTGTGAAAGAACATGAAGATAATCCAGCTGACTGGCAACCTGTGGGCAGCAGCTTCCTGCAAGATTATTTTGTCCACCCCCCTGCATGCCATTCTAGGCTTCCTCATCCTGAAACTTTCCAGAAAGTATAATCCAGCTCCGCGGTGGCAGGCATCATGAGGACAGGTGTGAATTCCTGTTTGGGAGAGGCTGCCTGAGGACTAAATAGGCCAGATTCCCTGGGAGGTTGCTAACGGGCACTTCCTTTGTACAGCACAAAAGAATACAGCGTAAAGCTACACTGTGAAGAGAGAAGGGCAACACTTGTACAGAATTACAACTTTGATTAAACTGGCTCCCCTGAACAGCTAGAAGTTCTCATATAGGTGCATACACTCATGGGTATGTACATACACATGCTTAAGTTAGCATTGGAAAAGGTGCAGAAAAGGGCAACTAAAATGATTAAGGAGATGGAACACCTTCCCTGTGAAGAAAGGTTAAAAAGGTTAGGGCTCTTTAGCTTAGAGAAAAAAATTGATTTAAAGGATATAAACATTTTCAGTAAGAATAAAATATATTCTAAAATTCTACTATTCCAGTTATAGGAGCTGATCTCCTAGCCACTATCTATATATCTAATAGCGAAGGTGCCCCCTGCGTGTGGATATTTAAATCTGCACATCGGGGGCACCTGGGGGGCAGGGAGATTTTCCTGCACATCTGGGGCGATCACCAGATGTGCAGAAAAATCGAAAAACTGTAAAAAACTATAGGGGGGATACTGAAATCCCCCCCAAAGTAAAAGAGCATCCCCTGCACATGCGCAGGGAACGCTCTTGGAATGGCTATAGCGGCGGGGGGAGGGGAGGGGTGGGGGGAGAAGGCTCGGCCAACCGGTGAGGCCTCGCCACTGCTGCCAGCGGGGGAAGAAGGAGAAAGTTGGGCGGGCCGATGAGGCCTCACCACCGGGGTGAGGGGGAGCGGGGGAGGGAAGCAGAATTTTTGGCGGGCTGGGAAGGAAAGCTTGGCGGGCCAGCAAAGCCTCGCCAACACCGCTGGGGCGAGGAGAAAGTTTGGTGGGCCGGCAATGCCTCGCTGCCGGGGGGGTGGGGAGAAGGAGGGGGGAGTGAAGGAGAAATTTCGGTGGGCCAATGAGGTCTTGCCACCGCCGCTGAGGGAGGAAGGGGGAAAGCTCGGCAGGCCGGCAAAGCATCGCCGCCGGGAGAGGGAAGTTCAGTGGGCTAGCAAGGCGCCGCCGCTGCTAGGGGAGGGGGAAGCTTGGCGGGCCGAGGTCAGGCCTCACCGTGGGTGCCGGGGACAGGGGGGGGCAGGGGGAAAGGGTCACCTGTGGCTGCTCTGAGCGCCCCCCCCCCGGCGAGTACTGCGGGTCCCCCTTCTTGTATTAAATATATTCTTGTACCTTTCATTTTCATTCACCAAAATAAAACCTGTGGTTCTGGCCACAAAGAATCAAATTCTCATCTGGCATAAATCTGTTTTGCTCTACCAGAATCAGATTGCAGCACAAAGTTAACTGCTGGGGAGGCACAGTTTAGAAAAAAGTGATAGAGGTGCAATAAGGCACTCCAGAGAATACATTTTCTTTGTTATATTTGATCTCTCCATTTATCCACTCGATTTAATCTAAATGTGCATCAAAATATCTAATTCTCAACATAGCCAAATCTGTAGATACTGAACCCATGAACAGAAGACAGATTTTCCTACAAACCTAAAAAAAACCCTCAGGTTTGCAGAAAAATCTGAAGGGGGGGGGTTACCTCTCAAAAATAATAGAAGCAGCAAGTGGAGAAACAAAGGCTATCTGCAATGGAGACTATACGAGTTGCTAGGCAATCACAACACTATTGGCAGCATTTCAACCTTGGTTTCTCTCAGTAAAGCCGGGTGCTTTCCAGGGCTGTTCTGACCTTTGAGGGTGGACTCATTAGGGCCAGGCTTGGCAGCAACTACTAAGTGACTTGCTACCATGCAAGTTGCATGACTTACTCAGGACTGTCAGTTTGCTACTGTTCAGTAGGAGCCAAGCCAGAAATATCAGTGTGGTGTGATGGTTAGAATGTCAGACTAGGATCTGGGAGACCCAAGTCAGAATCCCCCTTCTGCCATGAAAGCTTACTGGGTAGCCTTGTGCCAGTCACACACTCTCAGACTAACCTACCTCATAGGGTTGTTGTTGTGAGGAGAAAATGGAGGATAGGAGCCTGATGTGAGCTACTTTGGGGGCCCATTGTGAAGAAGGGCAGAGTATGAAGTAAATAAATAATAATACAGCTGAGGATGAGGGGGGAGATGAAAGGCATGTTGGTTAGTGGGTACAAAGTAGAGGATAAAGCAAGGAAAGGTGAAAATACGAGGGCACTTGGAAAGAGGAAAAGACGAAATAGTGTGGGAAAGGAGATACAGGGGAAAGTGAGGTAACATAAGAACATAAGAGAAGCCAGTGTTGGATCAGGCCAATGGCCCATCCAGTCCAACACTCTGTCACACAGCGGCCAAAAATACCAGGTGCCATCAGGAGGTCCAGCAGTGGGGCCCCTCACAAGTCCTTGCAGGTTTCCTTGCCACATATCTGGGCCTGGCCTGTCAGCGAGCAATGTGTAACTGGGCCATAGTTGTTCAGGCAGAGGCTGCCAGGGGGAAGGAAACCTTAAGACGGGGGGCAGATAAAGATAGGTTGGCTGGTGGGTGGGAAAGAAAGAAGGAGGCTGGAAAAGGGGAGAGGTTATGATGGCATTCAGGAAATGGAAAGAGGTAATAGTGGGGGAGGGGAAATGAGATCCCCCCCCATGAGTCCTTGCAGGTCCCTCACTTGTGCACAATATAATACCCAAATGCAAATATTTAGACTCCTGGGTAGGTTTAACAGTTCTGGAATTTTCTAGCTGTGCTTCTTTAATACTCTGTTCATACAGAATGTTCAGTGTGTGGAGGTAACTCTAGAGGAACAGAAAAGGCTTTAGTCCCACCCAATACTTAGCACAATCATGCTGCTTACACACCTTTTCCTTCATTTTTTCAATCTTCTTGACTGAACTCCGCCGGACATGTTTTTCTTCAAACTTGACATTGGAGGCGGAATCAGGGGACCGTGGTGTTTGCTTGTCTTCTTGCTTCACAGACTTGCCAATCTGCTTCTCTTCTTGCTTTTCTGCCTCCTTCAGCTTGCTCTGAGCACTGATGCTGTCTGCATTGTACATGTGGTAGGTCTTCATCACCTGTAAGAAACAATCAACAGCACGCGAGCCCTAGTTTGTTATTTTGCCCAGCGGAAAATATGAAACTTGATTCACACTTAGGTGCACATAACTTCGGCTAGGGAAATACTGACCAGGGATTTTCAGTCCAAAGGCCTTCCACAAAAGAAATGTCCTAAAATTAGATTGGAAGGCCTATAGACTAATGGTGCCTCTCTCCTCTATGGGAAGGGAATTCCATCTGGTTCCATAAAATACATATATATGTCTTTAATAGTATTGAATAGAACAGCTGCTCTGAGTTATGTTGTAACATATCAGAACTTTTAAAAATTCCTATCAAGCCGTTCAATTAATTAAAACAAAACTTATAAAGGGCTAGAGGAAAATAGCAAGGAGGAACCACCAGCAGTAACATATTTCTGCTTCTAGCTGGAATCTGAAAAAGCAGTAAATAGGGGAAATTAGGAAAAGTGTCTTTTATTTGATTTGGGGTAACAAAAAATATATAATTTGTTCATTTTCTAGTCCAAGATAAACAGGTGCTTTTGTTGATGAAATATACTGGGTTCAAACGCGTAGAAGTGATCAGCTCATAGTTTAGTAGTGATTCCGCAAAAGAAAGAAGAAGACTGCAATCCCTGGCCGAAGCCAGGTATTTATGCCTGGAAAGGGTTACACCCAAAAACACCCCACTCCCAACGATAGGCTATTTGCACTCTATTGTTTCCCAATTGGTTTACTCTAGGATCCTTGTCTCCCTACTGGTCCATTCTAGGATCCTAGCAATCTATTGTTATGCATCCCAAGCTCAGTCCTTCTGCAAGGGCAGTTCAGGCTCAATACATAACAGTTGATTTGGACAATAATTTAAAAAAGGCAGGATGAATCTCTTTTGAGAACTGTGCCAGGAGAAGCAACAAGTCTTCCACGATCCCTTCTATATGCACATTTTCAATGGACTGACAGCCAGGTAGCAGGTACTAAATCCACCCTTTCCATACGAATAAGGAGCTGTATGGCCCTTGTGGGCTGACTTCTTGTGTGGCGATAGTGTATCAGTTTTACGGCATAGAAAGCTTTTTTAAAAAATTAACTTCCTCCCTCAGAGTGGAAATTTGTTTTTGATCAGCACTGACTTGTTACTATTTTTGCTGGTGTTCTGTAAATATAAACAAACTGAGGCAAATGAACAATCTGAATTCTTCCCTCTTATTGAGACTTAAGCACACTTTGAGTACAATCCTATGCAGCTCTGCTCAGAATTCTACTCAGATCTAGTCAATGGGGCTTGCTCCCAGGAAAGTGCTCCTAGGATTGCACTATATGTTGATTTTTTAAAAAACTTTAATAAGGTGAAGGTTGGAAAAGGTTGAGAACCTCAGATTAGAGTATCAACTCTCTACCTCTACCATGTGCCAATCAGCTTTTTATGTTATAGTATCTATCTACTTCAGACCCTGTTTTCTAAAATTGGGTTGGAAATTACTTCTGTCCTTTAATGGCATGGAAGAGGAGCAGTTGTGCCAGTGACAAAAGCTTTAAGGATGCAAGATCCCCGAATATTATTGTCAAACATTATTCTCAGGGGCTCTAAGCAGTTCCCTTTGAAATCCAACACCAACTGGCTTGTAAACATGCTCAGCAGAGAGCGGATGCCTGTTCCAACCTTGAAATCCTGAAACAAGCCAAGCTGCTGCCTCAATTCCTTTCAGTTTTTGGGCACAAAGCCACTGAGGCTTGTTTCACCTCAGTTTGAACTTGACTACATTTTTTAAGTGGAATACATTCTCACTCCTCCTGCAGTGATTAACTAATGCTTCTTGGTTACAGAAGGAAGTTGTAGTTAAACATGCAAACCTCATCAGCATTAAAGAGAGATTTTTTGAATACTTTACAGGCCGCACTTGAGTTACTACATATTGCTAGGTTCTAAAAAGCAGCCCTGAGTCTAATCACCACAAGCAAGTCATAGCCTGCATTTGCGCCTGACCCACAAAACGCTGGGAAGGAAAACTGGTGTCACAGAATGGCTACACTGACCCACAAGTGCTGTTTCACTTCAGGTCCTCCGAGTGGTTGAGGCACTCAGCAGCCGTCCTAGTTCTCCACCCAGTCACCCAAGACCACTGGACTCCTAGAGGGGTTCTTAGCAGAGGGGTTCTCTCTGGATATCTATGCCACCACCAGCTGGTCATTTAGAATATCTCCTTTTAAGCGGGTCAGCACTCCTAGAACTCTGATGGTGTCACCATTTACAGGCTCCACCTAGTGCCTGTGTTTCCCACTCACTCCGATTAGGCAATGCCAGGACAGGTTACTTCACGTGTGTACTCGGGGGATCCAGAGATCTACTGAGCAACTACCTCCCTTTCCCTTTCAGCAATGCATTTGAGTGGGTCTTAATGTGGTTATGAAGAACAAACTTCCAACATTCAAAATAATAATAAATTTATTAAAAAGAAAATGGCCACACAGATACTCTGCACAGCAACAGATTGAGCAAGTACACAAATTAAAGGTATCTAAACTCAGTCCTCTGTCCCTGTGCCATATATAGCCTGATTGCTGTTATTCTAGAGTAAGAATTGGGCCTCTAAAATGTACGGGATCAGATCTTATCTTTCTGTTAATCACAAGAAGAGATACAATCTAGCATTCAGCCATGTCTCTTCCCCTCTCCTTGGTCTCACATTCCTGCCCGGTGTCACATTCCTGCCTGGGAATGAGATGGCCCTTTGACTGTTCTCTACTGGCCAGAAGCATTTGTATAACCAAACCATAAGTACTGGGTGCTTGTGAAAGCCATTGTGGGGAAGGGTGAGGCTTGAGAACAATTAACGTCTCTCTTGTCCTTTTACTTGCAGCTCCAAAACTCCCAAGTGTGATGTAGCCCAAAGTGGAGGGTACTTCTCAACAGCTGGCATATAGCAACAATAAACAAGTTAAAGATCTCTGTTTTAAGTGACTTCAGACTACACATATTGTCTTATTTGTTGCACAGCTCCATATCTGGCTATCAAATTGTATTACAGCTGGATGGTCAAAGGTGATATCAATTACATGATGACCTGCAATGGAAAAAAATGGTTGCTACAACCGCAATGTTCCCTCTAAGCTGTGGAGTCTTGTGAGCAAAAATTCTACTTGGTGAGCTCCTGGCATTAAAGCTGTGAGCAAGCCGGCTTCCGGTCTGGCTCCCGCGAATGGCGGACGCATCCTCGGGTCGCTCCCGAGGGCGTCTCGCCCGCCCGCGGTGGAGGAGGGAATCCGCGCGAGCGGAGACCCGAACGAGCCCCTCAGGAAGAGAGGAGCTCGGATCCGGGGCGCACTAGGGGGGAGTTTCGGCCGAGAGGTCGGAGATCGAGGCGCCCGCCATGCCCTGCCCCAATGGACCTTGCTGCGTGAGCGACCCCGTTTCACGGGGTTTAGCGGAGCCACCAGACGTCACCGAGTGATAAAGCGATCATCCGAAAAAATGGAAAAGAAAAGATCGGCTTAACTGTGAGTTGTCAAAATGCAGAGAAAAAGAACTAAAACCGCTTTCCCCCCCCAGTGAAAAAGACGAGGAGGTTATTCCTCTAACTGCACAAGTGAAAAAGAAAAGGAGGGGGGGAATGGACTGAGCGAATAGTGGTGTTTTCCTTTGATGTATTTGAAATAAAGCAAGAAAAAGTTTTGTTTCTCTGGAGCGCATTTTAAGAACTTTATTGAAAATAAACAATTAAAAAAGATGTCGGAGCTGGGTAAAGGCAAGCGGAGAAGAAGGGAGGGACTTCCGTCTGGGCGTTTGCTTATATGTGAGAGCCGGCTGCTTAATACTTGGATTGTTTATGGCTGTGAATCTGACGGGGGATTGTGAAAAACGGAAAAGTTTGAACTGTGACAGCGAAAAGTGCCTTGTAAGCGCTTATAAAAGTCAACAGTTGTGGAGGAGGATCCAGTGGAGAGTTTGGGAGCGGATAAAAGCGAAATTGAAATTTAATACCATTCTCAAAGCTGGAGACCTCCTGAAACGGCATGAAAGGAAGAGGATTTATAGCACATGAACTGAAAGAGTTAACAGCAACCCGAAGGACGATTGAAAAAAGCCGGAAAGTGAGGAAAACAGAGGAAGCTCCTCCACGTCATCGGGAGTGTAAAAGTAACCAGCACGCAAAGAAGCGGTTCTGAATGCGCCCCGAAGAGACTTTTTAACAGAAATTCAAAGGAACATTACCCAAACACCTGCACTAATCCTTTGGAGAAGTGTAGTTTATTGTTGTGAAACTGAACACAGCCAAATGAGAATTACAATCTATTTTCTCAGACTGATAATTGCTAAATTCTCAAAACTGAAGAGGCAGCTGCAACATCATTCTTGTAACTCCACATGTTAAAAATTGTATTTGTTGCTAAGTTACAGATAAACCAGGGAGAGTGGTATATTCTGAGAATGCTCACAAAATCATATACGTGATACAACACTGTTCTTTGTATACAGCCAGATTTAAGCATATGGATGTTAGCAAAAACAGTCTGACTTCTGAACCTGGGCATGATGTTGTACTGGTTGTACTCACTAATCAAGGAATAAACCCACCCCTACCACTACCACCACCAAGAGTCCTGTGGTTTCTTAAAAATTGATATGTTATTCAATGTTCCCTCTAAGCTGAGTTAGTGTGAGCTAGCGCATGGTTTTTGAGCCTCTGGCTCACACATTTTTGTCTTAGCTTAGGAATGATGGCTCCAGAGCAAACCAATTTATGCAGTAGCCAAATCACCTGCTCACAACTTTAATGCCAATAGCTCACAAAGTAGAATTTTTGCTCACAAGACTCCAAAGCGTAGAGGGAACACTGGTTATGGTGTAAACTTTGTGATATAGCCTGAATTTGAGTCTTAAGGCAGTTATAGTTACAAAAGTTATACCCCACCTTTCTGTCATCATCAGAGCTACCAAGGCAGAAAATAGATTAAAAATATTCATAATAAAAGCACATCTTAAAAACTATTAAAACAAAAAAAATTAAATTGTTCAAACAATTAAAAGAAAAGCTAAAATATACACATGGGAACAGCAATTAAAACATAAAGCAGGAGGGAAGGATCATTGAGGGAAGTTCAGGCGAAACAAAGTCTTCACCTGCTGGAGGAAGACAGAAACAGAAGGGGCCAGATGATTCTCTCTGGGAAGAGAATTCCAGAGTTTTGGTGCCACAATTAAGAAGGCCCTTTCCTGGGATTCCACCCATCTAACCTCAGAAGATGGGGGCACCTGAAAGAGGTCCTTAGTGGTCACCTAGGTTGGTACAGCCATCATTCAGTTATGCTGGTTCTAAGTCATATGGGGCTTGAAAGGTCAACATCAGCACCTTGAATTGGGCCCAGAAAAAGACTGGGAGCCACTGTAGATGGGCCAAGACTGGCATGACCCACTCCTGTGAACGTCCTGGCTGTAGCACTCTGCATCAAATGAAATTCCCCAACATTCTCCAACACTTTTCAGGGGCAGCCCCACATAGAGTACACTGCAGTAAACAGATCCTTTCTGCTCAGGAAAGGCCATAGTTGGCTGACCAGTTGAAGCTGATAAAAAGCATGCCTGGCGACAGTGGGCACCTGCTTATCTACCAGAGGGCCTGAGTCCCAATAACACCCCCAAACTATAGACCTGTTCCTGCAAAGAGAATGCAACCCCATCCAGAAGGGGGGATGGGCTTCCTGCCAAACCCCAGAACTGTGGATGAGTGTGAGACAGCTGCTGACAGCCCTGGACAATAGTGTTGGTGAATGGACAAAAAAATCTGACAGTTCTGCCTTCAAACATTTGCATATTTATAAAAGAAGGGGAGGAGGTCATGTGCTCTTGGAAGGGCAAGCCTTCCATGAACTGGTAACTCTTTCAAAAAGAGAAAGCAAAGGAAAGGAATAAATGGACCGCAGTTGGTGGACAATGTATTTCCCCGAGATCTGTGTTGGGATTGGTGCTATTTATTCATAAATAACCTGGAACTGTGGGTGAACAGTGAGATAATGAAATTCACAGGTGACATTAAATTGTTAGGAAGGTGAATACACAAAGGTATTGCAAGGAGCTTCAAAACTTTACTCCCTTGTCCGTAATACCAGAACTCAGTTACCTTATACACTTATTGGAAGTCGATTTAAAAGGAAGTACTACTTCACACCACAGGTAGCTGATTTGTAGAATTCACTAAAACCAAAAAGACAGACCTCCCAGTATCCAAACATCAAAGACAACAAAACTGGGGCCAAAGACTGCATATTTATGACAGAAAAGTCTATTGTTGAGTATTAGCCACGATAGGTGAATGGCATCCCTGGCTTCAGAAGCAGAATTACCATTGGTCACATGCTGGGAAGCAGTCACTTGGTGAGGTCTACTGTCTGTGAGCTCTGCTTGTCAGCTTCCCGACAAGTATGATCCAGCATAGCTACTCTCATGTTGCATAGAAAATGAAAAGCATAGGGAATAGAACGGCACTCTGTGGAACCTCACAAAATAGGTCCCACACGCATGACAACTGGTTTCCAATAACAACCTTTTCAGTTTGATCTGTGAGGAAAACCAGGTTGCTGACCTGACACTGATGATCTTTTGAGTGGCCATCTGTGCAGTCACACATGTGGGTTCTGCGCCTGCGCTTGAACCCGACCACAGAGAACTATGAGAGATAGTCTCTGGCTTTGGCACATTTTCTTCCCATGCTCTGGGGAGCAGGCATCGACTGTGCATGCCTGGAGTGGGGAAGGAAACACCCTCCCACTCAGTTTCTTCCAGCCGCTGCTGACAAGTCCCAGCAAGTAAACCAAACTAGTGAGAGATGCCAGCAGCGGGAAAAGCTGGGTGGGCATGTGTGACTGCAGAGATGACCACTCAAAGATCATAAGTTACAGGTAAGCAACCTGTTTATCTTTGTGATGTCTGTGCAGTCCCACACCTGGGTGATTAGTGAGCTCCAACACATGGATGGAGGGTGCTGGCAACTCAACAGCGTAATACAAATAGTAACAAGAAAACATACAGGAATGTTACCTGTGGGGCCTACCTGAGTAGCCAGAGAACAGCAGGCGTCAATGAAAAACAGATCGTAGCACTGATTGCCCATAGGACTCATCTCGTCTAGCTCTGATGTCAAGGGCATAATGCATCACAAAAGTCTTCTGCGAGGACCAGGTGGCGGCAGCACAAATGTCCTCCAGAGGAATACCTTGAAGAAAGGCCAATGACATGGAGACGGCATGTGTCGAGTGGGCCTTCAGGAGAACTGGTAAAGGTTGCTTCACCAATTTGTAGCAGAGAGAAATAGTCGAGGTTATCCACCTCACAAGCCATTGTGCCCCCGGTTAGGTTTACCGTAGGCTACGAATAACCAAGGGTCCTTCCGAAAGGAAGCAGTCCTGGAAAGATAGAAAGTTCTCTACAGACATCGAGGGTGTAAAGAGCTCTCTGACCATCATCAACAGGATTAGCAAAAAACGTGGGCAGCACCACAGGTTAACATAAGAACATAAGAGACGCCAATGTTGGATCAGGCCAAAGGCCCATCCAGTCCAACACTCTGTGTCACACAGTGGCCAGAAATACCAGTGCCATCAGGAGGTCCAGCAGTGGGGCCAGGACATTATAAGCCCTCCCACTGTTGACCCCCCCCCCAAGCACCAAGAAGACAGAGCATCACTTGCCCCAGAGCCCCTAGCTATACCTTGTGCCTAATAGCCACTGATGGACCTCTGCTCCATATGCTTATCTAATTCCCTTTTGAAGCCGTCCATGCTTGTAGCACCCACCACTTCCTGTGGCAGTGAATTCCATGTGTTAAGAAAGGTGAGAAAGGTGAAACACTGACCCTACTTTAGGAAGGAAAGCGGAATCAGCTCACAGAACCTCTTTATCCTTATGAACGATAGTGTATGGCGGGTCAGTACACAAAGCACAAATATCACTTGCTGTCTTAGCAGATGTGACAGCTACCAAGAATGCTGTCTTCCAGGACAGAAGATGCAGGGGCATGGTCGCAAGAAGCTCAAATGGTTTATCTGTAAGTTGGAAGAGAACAAGAGACAAGCTCCATGCCGGAACTACAGGTTTAACAGAAGGGTGCAATTTCAACATGCCCTTCAGGAACGACTTTGAAACAGGGTGGGAGAAAACAGTTCTTCCCTCAGCAAGATTATAAAAACCAGAAATCGCAGACAGATGCACCTTCAATGAAGAGTAGCCAAGCCCGAGTCATGAAGAGAGACCAAACAGGAGAGGATGACAGGCAGAGGGGCGGTTTGGGGATCCACCCTGCTGCTAGCAGTATAGGAAACAAAATGTCACCATCTTGCGTGATAAGAACAATGGGGAGTCAACTCTTGGGCATTCAGAAGAATGTGTTGAACCTTCGGTGAGAAAGTCAGTTGGAGATCTGCCAAGTGGTCAGCTTGAAAAGGCTGGGAGTGTGGTGGAGGACCTGGCCTTGGTGTTGAGAAAGAAGATCCAACACTGAAGGAAGACACCTCTACGTGGTGCAAGACAGTTGTAAAAGACTCAGAAACCAAGGTCGTCTCAGCTACCAGGGTGTTACCAGGATGCAGTCCAAGTAGTCTTGGATGGTTTTCTGAATTGTCCTGGTGATAAGTGGGAGGAACATGTAAAGGAGAGACCCTACGCACCAATATAGAAAGGCATCCTCCTGCAAGGACCCCATTGGGAGGCCTCGATTGTAGAAAATTGGGCATTTCGCATTGTCCCAATTGGCGAAGACATCTATCTCGGGGTGCCCAAAGTCATGAAAGATGGACAGCAGATAGATGGGATTTAGCGACCACTCATGTTTGTTGGAGTGTGTTTGGCTGAGAGAATCCGCCTGAGAATTGTGTGTGCCTGGCAGATGAACAGCTGTACGTTGGATGCCCTGAGCTTGACACCACTGCCACAGGGCTAGAGCTCTTCTGCAGAGCTTTGCAGACATCGTCCTGCCCTGCTTGTTGATACAGTCAACTGTGGCCATGTTGTCTGAGGTGATCTGAACATGAAGGCCTCGCAGGGAGGGTAGGAAGGATCGAAGAGCACGATGAACTACCATGAGCTCCAGGCAGTTGATGTGCAGGATCCTTTCTGACCTGGACCATTGCCCTGGAGCTGTGAGTGTTCCGCAGTGGGTTCCCCAACCCCACAGGGAAGCATCGGTGGTGAGAACAGCACTTGGGGGAGGGAGAGTGAAAGGCATCCTGCCCAGCAAGTTTTCCTCTAGGGTCCACCAGCGAAGAGTTAGGCGGACATGGGGGGGGGGACAGTAAGAAAGGTTGGCTGATGTTGGTGAATATGGTTGAATGCATGGACGAACCACAGCTGAAGAGGCTGCAAGTGAAATCTGGTAAACATTATCACCGAGGTGGTAACGGATATCATCCCCAAGAGGTGCTGAAAGATCAGAGCCGGTTTCATGGATGAGGATATCACATCCAGTGCCAGAGAGCGAAGAGTTGAGGCTCTGTCCATAGGGAGAAAAGCGTGCCATTGAGGGGTGCAAATACGTAGCCCTATGAACTTCAAGTCCTGAATGGGGGTCAGATGTGACTTGGCGAGATTCATGCAGAGGCCCAAAGAGATCAAGAGTTGGAGTGTGATGGATATATCTTGATGAAGTTGATGCGGGGAGCGAATGACAAGCAGCCAATCGTTGATGTAGGGGAAAATGGTAATCCCTTGTTGTCAAAGGGTCGCAGCAACCACTGCCATACACTTCGTGAAGATATGTTGTTGAAGGCTTTCACAGCTGGAGTTCATTAGTTGCTGTAGATTTTCCGGGCTGTATGGCCGTGGTCTTTGCATTGTAGTACCTGACGTTTCGCCAGTAACTGTGACTGGCATCCTCAGAGGTATAACACAGAAAGATGGAGTACTCTGTGTCGAGGTGAGAAGAAAGTGGTAGGCAGATAATTTATATCTACTCCAGAAGGTGGGGTAGGCCTGAGTCATTATCTTGTAGGAGTTCCCCAGGCTATGAACATGCTAATGGAGGAGCTTTCCTGAGGAGGTTCTCTTGTATATGGATTGTTTCCTGAGGAGGTTTCCTGTTTCCTGAGGAGGTTCTTCTGTATGTGGATTGGCTGTTTAAATTCTAATCTTATCTGTAGTGCTATTGTCAGATGTAGAGCCTTTTGTGTTTTTCAGGACAGGAAACCATGCCCTATTTATTTTTAAACTCTCCTCTTTCCTGTTGAAATTGTGTTTATGTTTATGAATTTCAATGGCTTCCCTGTGTAATCTGACATGGTAATTGGAAGTGCTGTCCAGCCTTTCAGTGTCTTGGAAAATAAGTGGCACATAAGTGGCAGCCAACGTACGTGAAATAAGGCAAAATTTCTGACAGCTGCAGCAGCCAAGTGATACATTCTGTATACCTCTTCCCATTTGGTATCAATCTGTGCCCTCAAACTCCTCACAATCACATCATGTTGCTACTTAGTAGTCATAGTGACCCAATGGAGCTGTGGCAAAGCATTCTTATAGAAACATGCTTGCAGATATACGAAGGCTAATTATTCCCATTTTCCAGGAAGCAAGAAAAAAAGCCACAAGCAAGACGCGCCCTCCAGTCTCCTGCAGAGCATGGCTGCTATGTTGCCACGCCAGCCTAATGTTCAAAATGTTAAACATCTGCAGCTGGAATCCAGTAAAGTACTAAAAATTCCAGTGCACCACACCAAGCACCAAAGGCTCTGAACGCCGCAAATTTTAAAAGCCATTCAAAACATTTGGCTATAATAAGATCCCTCTGTGATTTGCTGATTCATGTCGGCTCAGCACCACCAGTCTGTACCTCGAGTGTTGTGATTAATAACTTCAGCTCCATGCCAGGGTCAATATGTTTCAGCCTCTAGAGCATTCTTGAACCATCATTTCACAGGGGATGCTGGGAAAGGAGTTTGGCTGTGCAATGACTGTTGTTGACTAGGCAAAATCCATGAGCAGCCTGAGCAATAGCCCCAAAGAAAACATTTGCAAGACCTGGTTGTTAAAATAGAAACAATTTGGTCACAGCTGCTGAGAGGACAGATTTAATCAACATGAAAACATATCCCACTCAGCTGTGCATGAAGAAATGTCCCAGAGCTGCAAGTGAACTTATGAACACATTTATTCTGCCTCTCTAGGCAATGCCTCTTCCTTGGAGTGCATGCTAGCTAGCTATGCTACTAAGCAAAAAGACAGAACATAAGAACTGAGGCTGGTAGTGTAATGACTAAGAAACGATCTACAAGTAGATAAAACCTTGGTTTCAACCCTACCTAACCCATTCAATCCACTAAAGGGTCTTAGGCAAGCCACCATCTCTGATGAGCTAAGTCAACAACTAAAAACTGCTGAAAGGCAACAGCATGCAACACTACACAATACACAGACAAAGGAGTTCTTGATAACATATCCCAGAAGGGTAGCTGTGTTAGTTTGCAGCAATAAAAATAAACAGGAGTCGAATAATGACAATTGCCATTAAAGAGGAGTCTAATGGCACCTTGGAAACAACATTTTATTCCTGCATAAGGTTTCATGGAATAGACATCATTTTGTCAAATACACCACAACAGCTCCACACTAAGGCTAGGGTAGCTCTAGTATTTATTTGCACTCTGACCTAGCAAGTTTTCATCCCTTGATATACATCTGTTAGGAGCTGTAGTTTCTTCAGTGGTATGTTAGTAAGAGCAGGATTTCCTTGCTCATGCACAGCACAGTCTACTGCATAGAAAAGCCTCAGGCAACAGATTAGAGTAGGCTGCCACCAGTAATGGGGGCTCCAAAGTCTCAAACAGATACTGCAGGGGTTGCATCTCAGAAATGAACAATGTAGAACATCTGGCTCTACCCCCCAAAAAAAATCCAGAAAAGGACTGGGTAGCTCTGCCTATCTCTTAACAAACTCAAATTTTATGTTGTAGGACAGGCACGTTTACGCCCTGGTATTTATAAGAGAAGCATTGCACCATTTTTGACACTGCCTTGAAATCCTAGGTCTGATAACATTGAAAACACAACAAATATTCCACCTTCTCAAGTATTCACTTAGCAAGAACAAGATGATGGTGGGGAAGGAACTGTAACTGTACAAGGGTCGACCAAGGTAGAAATCTTATTTGTGGTATCAGTTGCATTTTTGTGTATGATTTCCATTCATAATCGGACAACCTGGTGTGGCAAGCGAGGGGATGACCTTTTCAGGACTCTGGTAAATTACAAGTCTAAATTAAAATCAGTGCAATGCCTTTTACAAGATCATCAAACCACAACAAAATGCTGCTAAGAGAAAAGCTTAACATCAAGTCATGTAGCTCATTTTGAACAGATCTGTGGTATAGAAATGATGCACTTGATACAGTGACAACATGTTCTACTGGGCCTGGGTCAGCAGATATTATTAATACTTTTTGAGCATAGGTACATCATCTTTTCAGTCGATTTTTGACAGATGCACTTATAGTGAATTTACAGCACTGTGTACGCCATGCATTCCTAAATATGAAATAAATGGAACCAATGGTGTATGATAGATTGCAGCTGAAGTTAATCTCAGAGTCACAATTATTTTATCATTCACAGTCCCTAACACTTGCTACTGTCTGAAGCCAATCTGAAAGATAATCAGATGACAGAAGAAAAGGTAATAAGAAATACAGCCAAAGAATCTACTGTATTTACAGCAGACAAGAGAATGCATACTGTTGCAGAACAAGACTGGATCCAACTATCACTTCCAGGGCAGGATTTCTGTTGCTGTTGCAACACACAGAGGAAAGTCAAACATTTCTTTTCTCCCTTCTGAAAAGACGCCAAGAAGGCAACTTGATTTACCGTGTAGAGCTCATTCAGGACCTTCATCAAGTCTTCCTGGAGCTGCTGCCCAACTTCTTTGCTCTACATACAAAAGAAACAAAAAAAAAGGTTAACTGCAAGAAAAGGCAGGAAAGCAATGGGTAGTGGATGCAGGCATGCCGCAAGGCTCACAAGTGATTTAAACACAATTGGCCACCATTATTCAAACTGGCAAATCCAATAAACACTCAGCTTAGCTCCAATTACAATCAAATTAAACAAACAGATTTAATAAAATGAAATGGGTGCTGCAGAAAGTCAGCCAAATATTGGTACTGCCTGGTTGAAGTCAGCATTCCTCTCATGAAGAAGAAGAAAGTTTAGTTTCTGTCAGAGGCAGTTTATGACTCTACTTGCTTCCACTGATGCATTTCATTAGCTGAGTCAAGGTGAGTGAACAAATTAAAACTTATAGGAATTGAGGGAATACTGCAGGTAATAACAGACAGGGATGCTATCAATTAACAGATTTCAGACCTGTATCTCAAAAGCATTTCATATCTCAAATACCCCAGGAGACCTATCACTTTTGTCTCTGTGTGTAATACTAATTTGATGTCTTAGCAGATGGCCACTTCCTGTGCTCGAGCTGAATGCTGCCATGCTCAATGAGAAACCATTCAGGCAGCTCATGCTGATTCCATATTAATCCAGGTCAGCCAGACAGACAAACAGAAGCAGATAATACTTTTTAAATCCAGAAGATTTAAAGCATAAAAGGAGCAGGTGCACAGACTCTTCTTCAAAGAGGAGTAATACTTTGATTCTAACATAGTTTGTTCCTGAAAATATTACTCACCTCAGGTTACCTCTGTCAAGACTGACAGTCTGGCTTCTTGCACTGCAGGAAGCAGGGCCAAGAAGAGCTCTAGAACACCCAACTTTGCTAAGCATATTTTTCTAGCAGGGAAGAAGTGTTACGTACTTGTGCTTCACTGTCTTCACACACATCTTCATCACTTGGTGATTGCAGCATCAAGTGATGACTTCGTATGTGAAGGCCACCATGTGATCCAAGACTGTAGGTAGCATTTTCATATCACCTCACATCACCTCAAATGCAATGCTTTTCAGTGCAGTTTACACATGAAGCTACCACCCATTCAGTGTATAGTAGTCAAGTGATATTTACGTACATGTGAACCAGCCTCTCTGCTTTCTCCTCTTTCCCCCACCCCAGGCCTGCACACATATTATGCCAGAGAAATGTGATCCACCAGAGTATCTGTGAACTAATTTTCATTCAGAGATTCCTGGCTTCTTCGGTAAAAATAATCACTTTAAAGAAAATCTATAGTAATAGCTATCATATAGACCACAAAATATTCATGAAGAAGTGCTTGCATCTAAGTACTTCATCGAACACCAGGAAGGAAGCTTTGTTCTCTCACAACGTATGCAGAGATTGTGTTTTGAGCCATTTAAAAGTCTGGCTGCTTGCTCTTATTTTAGAATCCAAACTTGGTGCCAAGACAGAACACAAAAGAAGCCCCACCCAATGTACTTTATATCCATATACAGTCAAGTCTCAAGATTTCCCTCAATTGACAATATTTCCTTCTATTTTTAACAGCTACAGCCACATTGCAAGTTAGAGCTGTACTAAAACATAAGACTCCAAGGTAAGAGAGGAACGACTTAATGAGGTGCCTAGTTAAACCTTAGGTGTTGTGACTCGAGAACTTGCTTGCTTTAGAATGAAGTATGAGTGGGAGAAACAAATAAAAGCAGGCTACACACTAATGTGAGGGATTCCTGGTAACGGAGCTGCAGCTGGAGCTGCCAGCAGTCAAGGCTCTATTTTATTTTAACTTCCTGGCAGATGGCAGCAAGCTGTGTTTTTGGCTTAAGAAATAAGGTACCCACATTAAAAGAAGTATGCCACCCTGGCAAATGGTTTGCATTAGCTAACCAAAGCAGCAACTGCTTCCATGCCAATAAGCAGTGAAAGCAGAATTAAGGCTAATTTACACCAAACAGATGAGTGAAACTTATTCTTCATTCCTGTGTTTCTGCGGAGACAGCTAACCATAGCCTCCAGCCTCTTGATCAATTCTTTTCCACCATGTTTTCCACTCTTGGGGGCTAGCTGCAAGTTCCATAAGGTAGATACCTACATTAGTCCTAATATTGTGAACAATTCAACATATATTACAATGGCAGGCCTACATAAGGTCAGCTAGTCTGAGGGCATTAAATCATGAATAAGATTTGAATCTACAAAGATCTTCATTACAATTCAAGCAAAAACATTCCCCTCATTGTGGGAAAAACCGTACAGCCACCTTGAACCATCTTGGATGGTCTTTCAAAAGGCAGTACAAATGTTTCAGGAGTGGACTGTTTCAGAAATAAAATGCACTAGATTGCAGATCTTGTTCACTGTACCACATAGTATGAGTGTATGTATCAAGAGAGGCAATGATGAGAGAGGCCTTTTTTTTTTTTAAAGGAAAATAAATCTACATCAGGCTCTTGTCATGGAAGTCACCTTCACTGCTAAGTTCATACCATATACTGATAAACTAATGGCAACTTGGTCATGATAAGTTTACAGTTATCAGACAAGGACCTGGGAGACCACTGAGACATAAAACCTTGCTTGGGTGACCTTGGGCCGGTCTCTGTCTCTCAGCCTAACCTACCTCACAGGGGCTATTGTCATGAAAATATGGAGGAGCTGAGAAAGATTAACACTGCCCTGAGCTCCTTAGAGGAAAGTGTTAGACTCCACTGGTCAAAGACTGGAGTCTGAGCAGGGCTCACTTTCCAGCTTCTCTTTTCCCAGTGTGCCTGTAAGCAATGCCTCAGAAATGAGAAGTGGAGTATTCCTTCACCTTGGTTTCCTTTCTCCCTGGCTTTGGCCTGCCTTCTGGCTTTAAGGACCAGACCTTCCTGAGAGCTGGTGTGGTGGTTAGGAACAGTAGACTCTCATCTGGAGAACCAAGTTTTATTCCCTGCTCCTCCACATGAAGCCCGTTTGGGCCAGTCACAGTTCTCTCAGAACTCTCTCAGCTAGGGTTGCCAGGTCTCTTCGTCACGCCAGTGGGGGGATTTGGGGGGCATTCCGGGACACCAGTGGGGGGATTTGGGGGGCATTCCGGGACATCCCCAATGCAATGATGTCACCTGGAAGTGACATCACACATTGGGGACGTTGTGTGGCAAAACTCTATGATAAAACCGGCTTCAAAACATAGATTTTTCCTCTCAGATCACAGTGTCGCTGCACAATGCCCCCAACATGACGTTGTCAATTCCAGGTGACGCCATCATGTTGGGATGCTATGCAGCAACATTGCTTTTGGAGGGGTGGGGTTTCCCCTGCTAGCCAGCCCCCAACATGACGTTGTCAATTCCAGGTGACGCCATCATGTTGGGATGCTATGCAGCAACATTGCTTTTGGAGGGGTGGGGTTTCCCCTGCTAGCCAGCTGGCTGGTGGCGGGCAGAAGTCCCAAAACCAGGGGAACCCCTGCTGGGACCTGGGGACTGGCAACCCTGCTCTCAGCCCCACCTACATCACAAAGTGATTATTGTGGGAAGAGGAAGGGAATGCGATTATAAGCTGCTTTGAGACTCCTTAGGGTAGAGAAGAGCGGGGTATAAAGCCAACTCTTCTTCTGGCCTTCTTCCTCCTTGGCTGTCTCTAGGCAGGCTTTAGAAAGGAAAACCTGGGGCAGGACTTCCCTGAGCTCCTACCAATATATTCCAAGGATTAGGTGATTGGCCTCCTGGCTAATGGGCTCTCATCCCTCCACCCTCCAAGTCCTTCAAACCTCTCCTAGCCCCTACTCAGGGCTAGGGACCTTCCCATATTTTCCACATCTGTTTCTAGCCTGCTGGGCCTTCCGTCTGCTCCACAGAATCCCTGGAGGTTGCCCTTCCTTCCCCCAGTTTCCCATCACTGCCTAACTGCCCTCTGCTGGCATTGCTTAACCTTCCCTTCCCCTGCTCGTTCTCTGGTATTCTCTGGCAGCCAAGGACAGTCAACAACAACAGTACAGCGCACAGTAGAAAGTAGCAAAGAATAACAAAAACAAAAAAACTCCAAAATAACACAAAACAACTGTGAGCTGAATTTCCCGCAGAATATTCACAAAGGAGACTTCATCAAAGTGAAATGCATCTACTGTCTGGAATAAATCTATCCATATAATCCATCATAGGAAAATGCAGAAGCAAAAGAGGATACAAAATAAATATCCAAAAAGTCCAACACTTTTCCTAGGTAATTTTTCCGGTGTTTCAGACTTCTGGTCCTTCTTCAGGAACAAAGAACAACTATTGAGAGTCTCATTCCATCTCCTTTTAAGATAATGCTTTTCTATTACTTCAACATTGGGTAAGGTCTCCTTAGCTTTAATCAGCCCCCCTAAAGGCTGCTTCAATGTAGCAGGACCAAAACATGCCAAGAACAGTTGCCTGAAATTCCTGCCACCCAGGCAGGGCTAGCCAGCAGCGGAGGCACAGGAGGCTGGCAGGCTCAGACAAGTGCGGGGGCCACAGGAGGGACTCCATCCCTGGACAGAAGGGTAGGATAAAAAAGAACTAAATAAATAAATATTGTCACATATGCTCAATAATTCTATTGCTGGGCAACACATTGTCCTTTTTACTTCCTTACACAGCTGTTTGCTGTTCTGAATCACGGTTTTCTTGTCTAAAGGCAGAAATTATGTCAGGAACCAAAAGAAATCTCTTTACATTCATTGCACAACTGCCTGTAATATTGCACAATTATGCAACTTAGTGCAGCTCAATGCATGACACTTGGAAGAGAATGAAACCAATAAAATGACAATTAAGTCCAGGCAGATGTTTCCTTTCCTGCCAATGACAATCCTGAGAAGGGATATATCAAATAGTATCCCTGTTTATTTAAACAGGCTGCTGAAATTGTGACTTACTGCTTTAGCCCTGGCTCCCTATGGAGACTGGTATTGTGCTTTATAAGCAGCGTGAAACCCTATGCTGCTTATAATGAAAGGGTCCTTTGGAAACCCAAAGCACTGCTGACACAGAGTCACAGTTAACAATCGTAGTCTTGTAACAGTCATCCAAGATTACTATACTGCATAAAAGGAACCAGAACAGTAGTTCTCTGATCCACAGAGTCCCCTACATTACACACTTTAAAAATGTAATTAGCCACCTTAAAGCATGACAGAGAAGGAAACCGGGCGCTTCAGATGAAATTCTTTGACTGAAAAACCTGACTGGAATACAAAGGGACAATTATTTATCATATGAAACCTAGTCTGGTTCTCACCCTTATCCCCATTTTCTAGGTACAGACCTAGTTCTTCCCTGTAATGCTATAAAGCAAAAGAATTCTGGTGCAGGGGAAAGGAAAATAAGAAAAGGATTTTTTTTAAAAAATAAAATCTGTCCTACTTACCGTACCTATGTTTTTCTGATTTCAAAATTAGAGCATTTCTCTAATATTTCTCTACAATTTGATCCTCTGAATAGGAATTGCATTATTATTCTATTATATATATATATACTACTAGAGTGATACCCGTGCTTGGCTACGATATTTAAGTTCCGTAAATCCAGTTATAATACTGATGATGTGAAGTCTGAAATGTAACATTTGTTGTAGGAATCCTAACAGAGAAGATTGTAGTGTAAGAAATGAAGTGAGACATACGTCCTTTCTCTCTCTCTACTGAAGGACCTCTCTCTAGACCACATTGGTGGGTCTGCCCTCAGGTGCTAGGATCACCAGGCTGCTTGATGAGCTCACTCTGGAGCAGGCCACATAGAACTGTCCATTTAAGAAGCAGTCGTCATTTAAGAAGCAGGGGTCATGTTTCTCAGAAATCTCTTGGGGGGGGGGGTTGACCTCATGGTAGGAATGCACTCCCCTTACTTTGGGTTTCTTGGGGCTTGGCCGTAGCATTGAATTGGGGGGGAGGGCCCCCCCCCCCCTTTTTTTTTTTACAAAAATCCTTCCCATTTATGTTACATTTTAGAACTGGGACATAACTACATATTCAAAACACCACCTGAGCAATCAGATATTAAGCAAGTTCATATGAACCAGTTTTCTAGAACCCACATTGTGAGAAGTTAAATAACCTAATAAAGGAAACCAGTTTTCTACAAATTTGGAGTATATTTCCATTGTGGGTGTGAGTGTGGCTAAGCTGGGCCATCAGCACTGCTAAGGGGATCCTGCTCAGGCGGCATCCCTGAAGGATTAAAGTACCCTGGTCCTGCTCCCACACATGACAGACACCGGCCTGTCTGGTTGGGCGGGGGGTTAAAGGCATCGCAGAGGCTGGGCCAGCAGCAGGGCTAAGGCAATCCTGCTGAGCAAACCTCCCCGGTGGCTGTAAGCATCCCACCTCCTCTCCTACACCTGACAGGCACCTGCCTGTCCAGTGTAGGAGGGGGAGGGGGAGGAATATTAGAAGCCACTGTGGAGGCGGGGGGGGGAGGAACCCTAAGGCATTACTGCTGGGGCGGGCTCCCTCATGGCTTTAAGCACCCTGCATGCTGCACCTGACAGACAACCACCTGTTGGGTGTAGGAGATGGGTGTTGGAAGCCATCAGAGAGGCTGGACCAGCAGCAGTACCCTGGTCCTCCTCCTACACCTGACAGACACCGGCCTGTCTGATGTTGGGGGGAATTGTATTTAAAAGCATCAGGGAGGCTGGGCCAGCAGCAGGGCTAAGGCAATCCTGCTGAGCAAACCTCCCCGGCGGCTGTAAGCATTCCACCTCCTCTCCTACACCTGACAGGCAGCTGCCTGTCCAGTGTAGGAGGGGGAGGAGTATTAGAAGCCACTGTGGAGGCGGGGCCGGCAGGATTACTACGACGTTACTGCTGGGGCGGGCTCCTTCGGGACTTTAAGCATCCTGCAACCACTGCTGTACCTGACAGACAACCACCTGTTAGGTGTAGGAGGTGGGGGGAGTGTGTTGGAAGCTATTGCAGAGGCTGGGCCAGTAGCATTACTGCACCTCACTGGTGGTTGTTGGCCATTCCTGATTTCCCCAACTATCATTAGCTCTCTGCAGTCTCCTGTAACTGTTGGGTTTTTTTTCACCTCAGAACACTGAGCTCTGCAGCTGATCAGTCAGAGAGTGGGGGGGGGTGCAAGGAGACAGTAGCCTGGCAGCCACAAAGGAATCAATGGGGGGAGCACATTTAACACCCTTTGACCCACTTAGGGGTCAAATTTCTAAAAATCCCTTCTTAGTGAGCATCTACATCATGGTAGGAGTGCTCTCCCCAAATTTCGTGTTTCTAGGTCCAGCGGTTTGGCCTGGGCGTTGATTTTAGGGTGAGGGGACTTTCTTTTATATATATAGATTACTGTTTGCTTTTTAAGTTAGAAGAGGCCAAGCTTCAGAGCAGAGTTCAAGGATGCAGTCAGACACCAAGATAAACTACAGTTTTGTCTGTGGTTTGCCAACCATGGTTTGTTATCTAACCAGCTAGGGATCCTTGTCTGACATCACAGTGTAGGGCTAAATAGAAATACTTTAGGAGAGCACTGACACACACAACAGTCAATAAAACAGGTTGTATTTACATTTTCATTAGAGTGGATGAAAACCTGCTGCAATAAAAGAATCCCTCATATATTCAAGTCAAAGGCTTAGTTAGCACCAAACAAAACTTCCTAAAAACCCAGAAAAGATTCAGAACCCAAAAAAAATTCAGTGAATAACATTTTCACAACTGTTTTAATTGGAAATTCCAATTATATACTCCCACCTAGAGACAGAATATCCTGAACAGCTGTGATTGACTAATGTGTATAAACAAGACCATGCCAATGGATATCAATATTAGGCAATATAAAATCTCTCAAATGTACAGCTTTGGAACTTGATTAATTCTTAACATTTTAATCACATAGCCACATTTATTCACATTGTAATCACATAGCCACATTTACTCACAAAATAGGAGCAAAGCCAAACATAATTCCACCACTTTCATGAGTAGGAGAATCAAGATTATACAAATTAATGGTTAGGAACGTAAGATGTGTGAAAAGAGGGCAGCTATACTCCTTCCTACTTAGTTAACACACACAATTATATTTCCAAACTAGGAAATATGAATCTACTAGGAAAAAGGCCCGTTGTGGAAATAAATACAACGAGCTCTATAAAGAGGCTCTGGGCGGGTGCCCCGGCCTTGGACACTCAGTGACAATTTGCTGTGGCGACCTCAGCAGGGTATAATGACACTGAGTCCACCATTTTCTCCAGAGGAACTGATCTCTGCTACCTAAAGAACAGTTGTAATTTTGAGTGATCTCCAGCCTTCACCTGGAGATTGGCAACGATGGTTCCCCAGAAGGGAATGGTTGGTTTGGAGGGGGGAGTCTATGGCTTTGTACCTGTCTGCGGTCCCACGCCTCCTGAAACCTCACCCTCTCCAGGCTCCATCCCTCACATCTCCAGGAATTTCCCACCTGGAGTTGGCAACCCTATCTCCTGCCCAGCCAATCATCAACCTACCTTTATTTCCCCCTCACTCTTCAGCCTTCCACCCCCCACACACCTGCAGCCTCTCCCGTGCTCTGAAGCCCTGACTGCTATGTCACATTGGCTGTCATATGGAGGCCACCTCAGCAGCATATAAGGATACAGAGCCCACCATTTTCTCCAGGGGAACTGATCTCTGCCATCTGGAAAGCAGTTGTAATTCTGAGTGATCTCCAGCCCTCACCTGGAGATTGGACACATTTTACCTCAGAACAGAAAACTGTTTAGAATGTTGGAGGCGAGACTCAAGCAATGCAGCCAGTGGATAGGGACAGATTCTGAGTGACACACCAGGGCGCCAACCAATTCCGGAGCTTGTGGAATGTTCTAGAGAAGTGCCACCACCATTCCGCTTTTATATATAAGGGAGATTGCATCAACATGCGGTAAGGGGGATTTTAGCCAGTTTAAAGATTTAATTCATTCACAGGGTATTGAATCAGCACTATTCATGCTTCTATAGATAAGGTCGTAATCATGATTTTCAATTTTCTAGGACTTTCTATTTCAGCTACAGTATCAGAGGTGGAAGCCCAGAAGCACTGCCTTTTCCCCCTTGAGAGTGTCATTTGTTCAGTCCAATAGGAAAGGAAACTGTTTGTCTACCCAACATGCCCCAAGAAATATAAAATATATCTGCAAAAAGAGGATTCCAGAACAAAGTGCAAACATGTACAACGTCTTATGGCCAGCACAGATCTTTCCTGCTTCTTCCCTTTAAGCAGACACTGACTTCAGTTAGCGCAGGAATTAGGCTTCCATTACACGTGGCAAATGCTAGTAGATTTCAGAGATGCTTTGATGTCCCCTCCAAAAATGACGCTCAAAACAGAGTAGAATCTGATTTGAAAAGGTCTGGAAAACCTGATTCCAGAGGAGGTATTCATGTTAGTCTTTAAAGTGATGCGAGGCTCCCGTTTATTTTTGCTGCAGTTTACTACCCAAATTTATTCCAGCATGAAACCTTTCTGGTCCAGAGGTCACTTTGCCAGACATAATATAATATAATTCTATCCTGTACTTCTTATATTTCATGGTCTCTTGACACTGCTGTATATTTTCTCATACTTCCTACCTAAAAGGTCTGGGTAGAGGAGTCACTGCATTTAATCCAAAGAAGAAAACTCTAGTCCACAAAAGCTGATACCAAAATGAAATTTCGTTTTGTCTTTAAAATGCCAACATTCTCCTTTTTGGTTTTGAAAACTTAAATTGCAATCTAATATATATAAAAGCCCTAACGTATTGGCACTTTCCAGCTCACCCATTGGCTATGCTGTGTGCTCCATCAGCCATTGGCCCATCAACCACCACTCAAGAGTACTCATGTGCCATTGGCTGGGGGCTGGGTCCACTCCTTTCGCCCATCCACTGCCAGCTTGGCCACTCTGCCCTGTCAGAATGGCTGTCTCTCCTGATGAAGACGCTTCTCCTGCTTAGCTCCTCCGTGGCTGGCCACCAGCCATCAAACCATTCTCTTCTCCTCCTGCTGTGTAGCTCACTTCCCCCTCAGTGGCTGTTGCTAGGCAACCAAGCTTGGTTCTGTCAGTAAAAAGGCAAAGGCAGGAGGCCCTTTCCAGGACTAATTTGGCCTTTGTGGGGAACTCACTGGGGCCAGTCCTGACTAGGGTGGCCAGCTCCAGGTTGAGAAATTCCTGGATATTTTCTGGTGGAGTCTATGGAAGCCAGAGTTTGGGGAGGGGAGAATGTCATAAAGTTCACCCTCCAAAGCAGTTATTTTCTTCTGGGGAACCATTGCTGCCAATTTCCAGGTAAGGGCTGGAGATCACTCAGAATTACAATTGCTCTCCAGATGGCAGAGATCAGTTCCCCTGGAGAAAATGGTGGACTCTGTGTCATTATACCCTGCTGAGGTGCCCCCCCCCATGACAGCCAGTGTGACGTAGCAGTTAGCACTTCACAGCTGGGTCTGCCAGACCCAGGTTCTTTCTGTGGAAGCTAACTGGGTGATTTCAGACCACTCACAGACTTTCAGTCTAACCTACCTCACAGAGTTGTTGTGTAGATCAAAAGGGGAGAGGAGAATTATGTGAGCTGCTTTGGTCCCCACTGCAGAGAAAGAATGTACTTTTCCTAAATAGAGGCTGCAGGGAGGGGGGAGGAGATGGAAACCTGAAAGAGGGGTAGATAATGGTACGTTGATGGTTGGCTGGGAAGGAGATAGGGTTGTCAACTCCAGGTTGTGAAATTCCTGGAGATTTGCGGGGTAGAGCATGGAGAGGGTGGGATTTGAGGTGGGGTGGGACCTCAGACAGGTAAAATGCCATAGACTCCACCCTTCAAACCAGCCATTTCCTCCTGGGCAACCATTGTTGCCAATCTCCAAGTGAGGGCTGGAGATCATTCAGCATTACAACTGCTCTTCAGATGACAGAGAACAGTTCCACTGGAGAAAACAGTGGACTCTGTGTCATTATACCCTGCTAAGGTTGCCACAGCAAATTGATGCTCAGTGCCCAAGGCCAGGGCACCCACTCAGAGCCACTTTCTAGAGTATGTTGTATTTATTTCCACAACAGGCCTTATTTCTCGTTTATTATAAAATGTGGGAAGAAAATGCTTTGGAGTATTTTTAAAGAGGGAATTTGGTAGTGCTGCTCATATTATGTACTCTGGAGAGTTAAAAGAACAAGAAGGTTGTGATATGCATTGCCTAGCTTAATAATTGTCTGCAGTTCAGCTTTTGCCCCTTTGATTATGTATCCAGCGTGAAGAGACAATGGATTTGCCAAAGTGCAGACACTGCTTTTCCTATCCCATAACCAGACTGGTTGCTCCGTCCAACATCACATTAAATAAATCCAAATCACTTCCAGCAGAATGCTTCACTTATTTTGCATGTACGCTACCTACAGAGGTCTTCCAGCCTTAAATATGTTAAGCAAAGCAGAAGAGGAAACACTATCTCCACCCCCACCCCACCCCTGACCACAACAGCAGACTCTGGTCTGCATTCGAAGTAATTTATTCTAGCTCTTCGCAGGGCAGCATGTAAGAGAGCTGAGAAGGGCAAGCTATCACCCGGTGGGGATGGGGGAGTGGGGTTGCCAGCTCCAGGTTGGGAAATTCTTGGAGATTTGGGGGTGGAGCCTGGGAAAAAGTGTCAAAGAGTCCTAGTCCAGTCCAGGGCAAGAACTCTCTGGGGTAAGGGCTGCAGCACACAAAATTACAAAACTCTGACGTGTGACTCCTCACACACCAGCCTGGTACTCTGCTACCAGCCCTTTCAACTGTCCCCACAATTAGAAACCAAAGGGCATATTCCCAACTGTCCTGATTCAACAAGGAAGTCATCCCTGCAAGGTGGGCTTGCAGAGTGAGCTTTTCACAAAAGCAATTTACTCTGATAGGTGGCCAGTTCAGGGTAGGATTTTGGACTTTGACTGAGGTGAGTTGAAGGCAAATAACTACAAAAGTAATTTAAAAATATTTTTATTAGATGCAAGAAGATTTCCAAAAAGACAAGAAACTGTGAGGATAAAAAAGCTAGAAATCTAAATGCTAACTAACACAGTAATACAGAGGTTCGAAATATCAGATGTTACCATTCTGAAGTTCCAGTAATCCAAAAGTGGCTCTCTCCTGAGAGTCAGCATAGCCAGGAGCTGTCTGGCTCTCGCAAGCAACATTCAAGATGGCTGCTGTCAGCATGAAATTGACTGCATGTCAGAATCTCAAGCAGTCAGCATCAAGATAGAGAATAGACTAGAAACTTACTTCTTATGGGCAAAGGGACCCTCAGGCCTAAAGGCCAATCAGGACACCTAGGTGATGATGTATAGCCAATTCCTTAGGCCAAGAGCAAACCAGATGACCTAAGCAATGGTCTGACCAAGGGGAGAAGAAACAAAACTATGTGCAGCTACATTCGTCCCTGTTCCCACAGATGCTTAATTGAAAGGGATGCTTGCAGGCTAGGCAGGATATAAGTTCTCAAAAATAGATGATAGACAGATAGATAGACAGACAGACAACTGGAAGCCGGTACTGAGCTCCTTGACTCCCTCTCTGCAGATTGTGTTACCTGCAGCTTCACAAGGTCAATTTTCTCTAGCTTCAGCAAGGCTGTTTCTAAACTGTATTAACCCACAAGCAGGCTGCATTCAAAGCCTGAACCAAACTTTCAAACACACCAGAAATTTTAGGGAACCAGTTTTCTTCACAAACAGGGGCCCCAGTGGGGTACAATGCCAGAGTCCACCCTCCTAAGCATCCATTTTCTCCAGGAGAACTGATCTCTGTAGTCTGTAATTCCATGTCCCACTTGGATCCCCAGGTCCCACTTGGAGGCTGGCATCACTTCCCCAGAATGTTGAATTTAACCAGGGCAGGGGAGTTTGAAAAGACCAGAACACAAAAGGAAAATACATAGAAAAAGAGAAGATAAAAGATCGTGTTTATACCCCGCCCTTCACTACCCAAAGGTGTCTCAGAGAGGCTTACAAACTCCTTTCCCTTCCCCTCTCCTCAACAGACACCCTGTGAGGTAGGTGGGGCTGAGAGAGCTCTGACAGAAACTGCTCTTTTTCAAGGACAGCTCTTATCAGAACTACGGCTTGCCCAAGGTCATCTAGCCAGATGCAAGTGGAGGAGTGGGGAATCAAACCCAGTTCTCCCAGATTAGAGTCCGCGCACTACACCAAACCACTACACCAAACATAGGAAGTCAGTTATTATGTTTTCAAGAAGTATGTTAATGAGTGTTACAACTTTTGCACCATACAAGACATAGCTCCTTGAAATGGACATCCAACAGGACAGCACTTTAATGTAAATCCTTTGATAAATTTCAGCTTACCCTGGAACATCCAGTGTAGGGTTCACACACTGGAAACCACATAAACTGATATGAAAGAATTTCTGCTGTATATCATTACAAGTTGCTGTCTGCTATCTACTAATTCCAGTCACAATATTTTGTATTCAGAATATGCCAATTATCTGTGAACAATGTACTCAAATCAACTGTGTCCCTCATATGCCAAGATGATTCACATCCCTTATAATTCTGACCATGCAATGCCCTGCCTGAAATCCCAACAGCATTTTCCCACTGCCTTCTGCATCCGGCAGAAACTCTTTTAAAGGAACATAAGAACATAAGAGACACCAATATTGGATCAGGCCAAACGCCAATCCAGTCCAACACTCTGTGTCACACAGTGGCCATCAGGAGGTCCACCAGTGGGGCCAGGACATTAGAACCCCTCCCACTGTTTACCTCCCCCCCAAAGCACCAAGAAGACAGAGCATCACTTGCCCCAGAGCCCCTATCTATACCTTGTGGCTAATAGCCACTGATGGACCTCTGCTCCATAGGCTTATCTAGTTCCCTTTTGAAGCCGTCCATGCTTGTAACCGTCACCATTTCCTGTGGCAGGGAATTCCATGTGTTAATCACTCTTTGGGTGAAGAAGTACTTCCTTTTATCCGTTCTAACCCGACCACTCAGCAATTTCATTGAGTGCCCACGAGTTCTTGTATTGTGAGAAAGTCAGAAAAGTACTTCTTTCTCTACCTGCTCTATCCCATGCATAATCTTATAAACCTCAATCATGTCTCCCCTCAGTCGTCGTTTCTCCAAGCTAAAGAGCCCTAAGTGCTTTAACCTTTCCTCATAGGGAAAGTGTTCCAACCCTTTTATCATTCGAGTTGCCCTTTTCTGCACTTTTTCCAAAGCTATAATATCCTTTTTAAGGTGTGGTGACCAGAACTGCACACAGTATTCCAAATGAGGTCGCACCATTGATTTATATAGCGGCATTATGATATTGGCTGATCTGTTTTCAATACCCTTCCTAATAATCCCCAGCATAGCATTGGCCTTCTTTATTGCAGTCACACACTGTCTCGACATCTACTACAACTCCAAGATCTCTCTCTTGATCAGTCTCTGCCAGTTCAGACCCCATCAACGTGTATTTATAGTTAGGATTTTTGGCTCCAATGTGCATCACCTTGCACTTGGCCACATTGAACCCCATTTGCCATGTTGACGCCCACTCGCCCATCCTTGACAGATCCCCTTGGAGTGCCTCACAATCCTCAATCTTCTTCATCTGCTTACCACCCTCCACTGAGAAAATTGCCCATTTATACTCACTCCCTGTTTTCTATTAATTAGCCAGTTTTTGATCCATAAAAGGACTTGTCCTTCTATCCCATGATTTTTGAGCTTACTTAGGAGCCTTTTAGAGCTGCGGTGGCTCAAGTGGTTAAGACGCTGAACTGCAGGCTGTGGAAGGTCAGTAGTTCAGCGGTTCAAGACCCGGGTGCCGCAAGACAGGGTGAGCTCCTGTCTCTAGTTCCAGCTCCTGCCAACCTAGCAGTTCGAAAGCAAGAAATTGCAAGTAGATAAATAGGTACCACTTCGGTGGGAAGGTAACAGCGTTCCGTGCGCCTTGGTGTCTAGTCATGCCGGCCACATGACCACGGAAACGTCTTCGGACAGCGCTGGCTCTTCGGCTTTGAAACGGAGATGAGCACCGCAACCCTAGAGTCGGATTCGACTGGCTTTCGAGCAAGGGAACCTTTACCTTTACCTTTAGGAGCCTTTGATGAGGAACTTTATCAAAAGCTTTCTAGAAGTCAAGGTAAACAATATCTATTGGATCCCCCTTGTCCACATGTTTGTTCACCCCCTCAAAGAACACTAACAGGTTAGTGAGACAAGTATCATCTCTCAGTCATTTGCTCCTTCAGCTCTACGACCTTCAATCACCTGAGAGTTTCCTGCTACCTTATGCTGGAAACCTTATGCAGATCTGATCATTCATTCTTCCTGACACTGATGCCTAGAAAAACCTTCAAGGCCCAGGCAAGCCCGATCTCATCAGATCTCAGAAGCTAAGCAAGGCCAACCCTGGCAAGTAGTTGGAAGGGAGACCTCCAAGGAATACCAGGGCTGAGACACAGAAGCAGGCAATAGTAAGCAACTTCTCTGAAATGTCCAAGTCCCACTAGGGGCCTCCAGAAGTCAACCAAAGGGAGCGGTGGCACAGGGAGTAACAACACCTGCCTTAACATCACCGTGGCCGGGGTGAGCACCCGGTCCTAGTCCTAGCTCCTGCCTACCCAGCGGTTTGAAAGCAATAACAACAAGCGAGTAGATGAATGGGTACCTGCCTTAGATGGCAGGGGGCACCCTCCTCCATTGTGAGGTGCAGTGGGAACATTAACAGCGGCAGTGCAGCGAGTGGCGGCGGCAGAGCGACGAGTGATGGTGGAGACGAGTGAAGTGGCGAGTGGAAGCAGCAAGGAGGTGCAACATCAAGCGGTGGACCGACGGCGGAGGCAGAGCCAGAAGGCACAAGGATGCAGAGGCGCAGGCGCGGCGGAGCCTAAAGGACAGAGCTGGAGCCACGCCGACGCGATCTGTGTGCAGATGGGCCCGCTGGGGAAAAGCCGACCCCAAAGACCACCTGAAGAAACAGACGAGCAAAGCCGAGCCAAAGCCAAAGCCGAGCCGAGCTGAAGGAACAACAAGTGAATCCCACCACTGGGTGCCGGTAGGCAGTCCCCGCCCCTGACCATGTGTGTGCCCATACATAGGGATAATGAAATATGTAAGCTACTCAGAGACCCCTTGGGGGGGGGGGGTTCGATTGGGGTATAAGCTGAATGTATAATATAATAATAATAATATAACCATGACTTCCAGGCATACACACACAATACTCACCAAAAGGAAAAAGGAAAAAAAGAAAATCCTCCAAGAACCTCTGTGTGGTGCTATCATGACTTCAATATGTGGTTTGCTGCTAACTTTGGTTAGTGAAAATGCAGAAATAAATGTAACGTTAACTACCATTCTAAAACTGAAAAGGAAGGGTGGAATGCCCACACAAGTGGGGGAAGAGGGAGAAGAATGCATGCACTTGTGCACTCAGAGACGAAGCAGCATGACCTTTACAATGAACCAAAGACACGGGTTACAGAAAGCAAAGTTACTTCTTGGCATTAAAGCTTTAAAGTATGAAAACAATAGCTAGCTAGTTCTGGATTGCTTTATAACACAATTTAGATCAGATTACAAAAGGCATGAACATTAATTAATAAGGAATAAAGGAAGGAAAACAAGACTGTAATCTAATAGTAAATGATTTTTCTGATTGATCTCTTCCCTACAGTACAACCATGAGTTTTTCAATTTTGGCAACATTGTAGCAGAAGAATTTCCACAACAGAGGAAATAAATAATCTATAGTGCTTGTTAATCCGCATTTAACAGAAGCCAGTACTAGTTAGACACAAAAACAAGAAACCTAGCAGTGACCTGCTCTTTACAACTAAGGGAATTTTCTTTTGCTTACATGTATTCATTAGAAAATGCATAGGCTAGCTCTCCAGAGATCTGCTCAAGAAAGTTCACAGAATTCCACAATAAAGGCTCACAATTCCACAATAAAGTGAGAAAAATGTAAAACAAAGTTTCATGAATTATAAAACCAACACTAAAATCAGAAACAAAGCAATTTAAGCAGCATGAAACATGACACAAAGCAGAAAGTAAGAACTAGGGATGGGCACAAACCAAATTACGAACTGAAATTCATCACGAACTGGTCCTGGTACGTGGTTCGTGCCATCCTGCCCTCACAAGCCTCCACAAACTTCCCAGGTGGGTTTCTATGGTTCATGTTGGCAGACACGCTGATGCCAGTGAAAAGGCTTGGAGAAGGCCTTTAAAGAGACCATGGTTTCTTTAAATGCCTTCTCCAAGCCGCGCCACAGCAGCGGTGTGGCTTGCAAAAAGGATTTAAAGGGATCCCTTTAAATCAGTGGTGTTGAACTAGTTATGAGGGCCAGTTCTGACATAAATGTCTCTTTGTTGGGCAGTGAAAAAAGGAAAAAGAACTGTGACAATTTAGCGCTTGGTAATATATTCATAAATCATAATATACAATAACAGAAAATAAGTAATATATATGGTAAATGTAGACGGTGGTCTCCGGAATGGTGTGCCGTTTTGACGATGATCTTCTTCTGAACAGGGGTGTGTACAAAAACTGTCTTTCAACAATTCATTTCTCTTGGTGACGTATTGGAAACCTACTGTTGATTCACTTCATCATAAAGCTATGTAGCCCATTGAAGAACATAGCTGTAAGCATAGCTTTATGATGAAGTGAATCAACAGTATATTTCCAATACGTCACCAAGAGAAATGAATTGTTGAAAGACAGTTTTTGTACGCACCCTTGTTCTTTTCTGTTATTGTATATTATGATTTATGAATATATTACCAAGCGCTAAATTGTCACAGTTCTTTTTCCTTTTTTCATTGGTCTTATTACTGTGCCCATTCTTGTAACTATTTTTTGTTGGGCAGGCCATGTGTGCAATAAAACGTAATGCTAGGTACCAGAGATATAAACTGTATAAAGGACAGCAGCTGGTAAGCTCTGAGTTATTGTATCCCTCAATGCAAGGCCCCATGGGCTGGTAGAGGGGTCCAAAGGAAAACCCATATGGGTGGGCTAGAAAGCCAGTGGTGCAGCACTGGGCAGATGCTCCTACACTGCTTGACTGTTGCAGATGAGGTTGTTCCACCATGCTGAAGCCACAATTCCACACATGCTGAAGCCACTCGTGGGCACTCAATGAAACTGCTGAGCAGTCAGGTTAGAACAGATAAAAGGAAGTACTTCTTCACCCACTGGGTGCGTTCAGACGGGGGATTTACAACGGTTAGGGTGCCGGTTCCAACCGGTGTACTTACGGGCGTTCAGACGGCGAACATCTGCCCTCCGTCCCTAACCGTTGTAAATCCTTTTAAACCGTTGCACTTTGCCACTAGGTCCGAAGTGGTGGTAAACAGAGTGCAACGGTGGCTTCCGATGAACCCTTCTGTCTGATCGCTCTCCTCCGTTGCACAGCCACTTCCGTCGGAAGCCTGAGGCTTCCGGCTTTCCCCGGCCATTTTTAAAAAAAACTAAGCAATATGCACTCAGGCGAAGCTTCGCCCTGAGCGTTGTTTTTTTTTTTAAAAAGCCCTTACTTTACCGTCCCGGTAAAGGGAGGCCAGGTTGCGCTTTAAACTTTAAAGGTAAGTGCTTACCTTTAAAGTTTAAATGTAAGGGGGGGTTGAGCATGCGCAAAAAATCGCCATTCTCTGAATGGCTGCCTGTGCGCATGCTCAAACTGCTTAAAAAAAAAACAACCTCCGATGCCCGCAGCGTGTGAGCGGGCGTCCAACGGAGGGATTCGCAAAATGAAGGGTGAGTCTGATCGCGTTTCTGCCAGCATAAACCGCACTGGTTCCAACCGGTGCAGTTTATGCCGGCAGAAACGCCCCATCTGAACGCACCCAAAGAGTGATTAACACATGGAATTCATTGCCACAGGAGGTGGTAGCGGCTACAAGCATGGACAGCTTCAAGACAAAATTAGATAAGCATATGGAGCAGAAATCCATCAGTAGCTGTTAGCCACAAGGTATAGATAGGTTTGGGGCAAGTGATGTTCTGTATTCTTGGTGCTTGGGGGGGGCAAGAGTGTGAGGGCTTCTAGTGTCCTGGCCCCACTGCTGGACCTCCTGATGGCACTGGTATTTTTGGCTACTGTGTGACAAAGTGTTGGACTAGATGGAACACTGGCCTGATCCAACACTGGCTTCTCTTATGTTCTCTTACGTTCACAATTGGAGTGGCTCTGCCATTCCCCACCTGAACAGTCTCCTGTTCCCTCCCTTGCACTAGTTGCTCACGGGCCACATAAGGTCAGTTCCCTACTTAAATGGTTTTTGCAATCTGCGCCACTGCAGCACAACTCACAAGTTCTCAGTACAATTGTGAGTCATGCCACTGTAGTGGCAGAACTTAGCTAGTCAAATGAAAGGGCATTAAAGTGTGTGTGTGGGGAAAGGGATTGCTGAAATGGCTTGCATCTATTTCAGCCTGTATCTGTTTCAGTTGGGGGGGGGGGAAGGGATCACTAAAATGGCTGTCAAAACCCATTTAAAGGGAACGTTATGTTGTCCTTTCATAAGATCTCTTATGAAAGGACAAGATTAAATAACATTAATACAACACAGGTATTAGCATTAATGCAAATACTGGGACACCTGGTTATCTTCTACTAAATAAACAAGAATTATTTATTTGGAATGAAACTACTTAAAAAAGAAGATGGTTTAGGAGCCGACTTGATACATCATACTTTCCTCCTTTTAAAAAAAAATTGAATGTTTTATTGAATTTAACATGGTTACAAAATTCTGAATATTAAAATAACATTTAATAATGAATATCCATTTTCAAGTCAGAAGTATCACTGATACTGAAAAATACTTTCCTCCTTATAAAAGCCTTAATTTTTTCCACTGCAGCTTAACCATGTGATCTTTTTAAAAAAGTCTACTTAATTAGACATGGGTTCTCATCAGTATCTTCATATGTTACCGTCTTACCCATTTATGAAATAGCAGATGTTATTCACTGATTTCACCAAGTAAAATAAGCAGACCCCTCAGAATTTTCAAATGGTTTAAATTTCGATGTTATATTTCAACACATGCCCCCAACCACCACACCACCATCCCTGGGTGGTCAGATACATTGCTAAGTAAATAAATCAAGGCTGGAAGCCCAACAAAGGAAAGTATTCTGCTTTTATGACTACTAGATTCATTTTTTAAATAAAAGAACCAATGTCCTTCCCCAATAGCTGAGCAAGTTGGTAATGTTAACTATCTCAAGCTGAGAAGGATTTTATACAGCTGTTTTCCTAATATTGAGGATTGCTAAGGAAGACAGATTGTTTTCTAAATGCCCCAAGGTAATGTTTCTGACCAAGATTTTCAATACTGCTCTTCACTGTTGAAATGCCATCCACTGACCATACCCATTTGTCCTTTCAGTTCATGGCTCGTTCCTTACAATTTATTTCTACAGACAGCTGTTTACACATAATTCGAAGTGCTGAGGCAGCAATTGTGGAAGCAATAGTGGAAGGTTATTATGCTTCTGAGCTGAAAGATCAGGAGGAAGAGACATGCACAAAAAGAAGTCAGGCGAACTGCCAGACTACATTAACCTGAAATTCGGGAATAAGAAGTTTGGAAATGCAGACAGGAAACACCAGTCACAAAAGCAAACAGCACTGCAGGAGTTCCAGATTGTTGCAACTCCCAATAAAACAAGTAAATAAGGCTTATGGGGCTAAAGGGGGCTAGCTGACAACTGGCCTGAATTAGAGTGTGTTCTATGGGTAGGTGGTATAAAAACTGTCTAAATAGACAAATAAAAATAAGAAGATACAGACCAACAAGAATGGCAAGGACAAAAAATATATATCTATGGTGTAAGTAGAAACCACGTACTAAGTAAAAGTGAGAAGCCTGAAGCAGTGAAAGCATACTGTTAGTAGGTTGAATCTAGACTGCCTGAAGTGCAATGGTATCAGGAGTGTTTGATTCTAATTCACATTAGCAAGCAGGAAAAGGCTCCAGCTGTGATGACCAGAGGGAAGTTTTTCTACTGGAAAATGTGAAGGACTACCAACAAAAGAGGAGGAAACCTGAAATTCGCAACATTTATCAATACGTTTTAAGATACACAAGTAAAAGATTGGACAATTGTGTACAAGTTGGTTTCACCAGGGTTTGAGCCACATGTCAAAAACCTTAGACCACTTAGATCCAAACAGCTGCTTTTTAAGGGCAATCTGAACTCTTTGATTGTGGATATATAGTACAGATAAAACAGCTGAAATCATGGAAGAATTAGAATGAAGAAATCACCCTCAGTCTTCTGAGTAAAAGGCAAAGTATTTTTTTGAGTTGACTGAGTGATAAGCTTTGACACACAGAAACTTTGCTTCTAAAAACACAACTGCCATCAGGAGGTCGAGCAGTGGGGCCAGAGCTCCAGAAGCCCTCCCACTGTTGCCCCCCTCAAGCACCAAGAATACAGAGCATCACTGCCCAAGACATAGTGTTGCATCTATACCGTGTAGCTAATAGCGCCTGATGGACTTCTGCTCCATATGCTTATCTAATCCTCTCTTGAAACTGTCTATGCTTGTAGCCACCACCACTTTCTGTGGCAGTGAATTCCACGTCTATTTATTTAGCTTATATCCCGCCCTATCCCACAAGTGGGCTCAGGGCAACTCACAACATTTAAAAGATAGAAGCAATAAACATATAATCAAAGCCCAATTTATAACAAACAGAACAAAATGGCAACTAAAACAAAGACAACTCCAGAAACAGCTCCATTTTACGGGCCCTGCAGAACTGTAACTACTCTTTGGGTGAAGAAGTACTTCCTTTTATCTGTTCTAAACCTACTGCTCATTAATTTCATTGAGTGCCCATGAGTTCTTGTATTGTGAGAAAGGGAGAAAAGTATTTCTTTCTCTACCTTCTCTATCCCATGCATAATTTTGTAAACCTCTGTCATGTCACCCCTCAGTTCTCATTTCTCCAAGCTAAAGAACCCTAACCTCTTTAACCTTTCTTCATAGGGAAGGTGTTCAAGCCCCTTAATCATTTTAGTTGTCCTTTTCTACACTTTTTCCAATGCTATAATATCTTTTTTGAGGTGCGATGACCAGAACTGTAAGCAGTATTTCAAATGAGGCTGCACCGTCGATTATGATACTAGCTGATTTGCTTTCAGTTCCCTTCCTAATAATCCCCAGCACAGCATTTGCCTTTTCTATTGCCATCGCACACTGAGTTGACATTTTCAGTGAGTTATCTACTGTACCCCAAGATCTCTCTCTTGGTCGGTCTCTGCCAGTTTGGACCCCATTAACATATATTTATCGTTACGATTCTTGGCTCCAATGTGGGTTACTTTGCACTTGCCGACATTGAACCTCATTTGCCACACTGACACCCACTCACCTAGCCTTGACAGATCCTTCTGGAGTGCCTCACAATCCTTCCTGGTTCTCACTACCCTGAACAACTTAGTGTCATCCACAAACTTAGCCACTTCACTGCTTACTCCTAATTCCTTTCCTTTCATTTCATTTATTAGTTTCATTGACCAAAGATCTTAAACCAACCGTACAAACAGCTACTATAAAACACATTACATATATTTACAAGATAATTTTTACAATAAAAACTAATAAACATACTAATAAACAATATTGATAGACAACATTTTATAGGTTTCCATAAACTCTATAAAATCCCATGATATTATGGAAATTAGTTTTAGAATTTTAAAAATTTATATACATAAAACTACCTACAGCATTTCAAAGCCACTTTAAAAATAACACTATCAATAGATATTTTGCCACCGAGCGAGTTGTTTCAGGGTCCTCATCTGCTAGGAGTGTGGTTATCACCCAAGGTTCCACAGGGAGGTGATGTCTATGTGAAATAGGAGTAATCCAACAGGATCTGGGGCCAATCCACTGATGGCAAAATAACAGAAGATGATCTAAGGTCTCTATTGCACCTGATCTACAATAGAACAATCTATTTGAATACTGTTTTTTAGCAAAACGGCCACTTAGCTCTATAGTTGGAAAAACATTCAACCTAGCAAGCGTGAAGACATATCTAGATCTAGGGGATGTAAGGAAGCTCATATATGAGGGAATTTATTTAGGTGGCACAATCCCTAAGGCAGAGATGGAGCATACTCACCTAGCACAAATTGAAATGAGTCGGTCAATGTTTGTCACCCTCAATCTAATTAAATTTAGTGCTTCTTGATAGTTTATATTGTTAAGCACTGTAGGGGCAAGACCAATCCTCTCCAGCGTGTTATCTATATGTTTTGCCCACGTACATTTAAAATTATCCTCCCTTAAAAAATAAAGAAGACCCCCCCTTGGGCGTTAGGTGTCATATAAAGAATTTTCAATCTCAATTTAAAAGCAGCCTTCCAGGCTCTCGACTCAAAGGAACATTGTGCAAATTCTTCTCTAAGTGCCACCCCCGTGACACATTTAGGGACTCCTGCAATTCTACGCAGGAACTGGAGAAGGATCTGATCTGATGATTCAGAGATTTCTTTAATCCAGATAGCAGCCCCATATAAAAATTGGGAAGTAACTTTCACATTAAAAGCTGTAATGGCCATCAGAACACCTCTTGAATAGTACTAGAACCTAAGGAGGGCATTAGAATTTGTTTTGGCAATTTCAGTTGCTGCTCTTATATGATGTTTCCAATGGCGATTGCAGCTAAACACGATACCCAAATATTTTAAATGAGACACTTGTTCTATCTCCCCACCCTTAACCTTCCATATTCTTTGTTTTAAAAAAGGTTTCTTAGAAAAAAACATTTTTTTTGATTTTTTATAATTAATCACCAACCCCTCTTGGATACAGTAATCAGCAAAAGCATTTACTAGTTTACGCAAGCCAACTTCTAATCTGGATAGCTGCACCACATCGTCTGCATAAGGTAGTATAGGTACTTCATGTCCCGCTAGTATGAGTGCGTGACAGGCTATTTTTTAATATATGGAACTATATCGTTTATGTAAAGATTAAAAAGCTTGGGGGCTAATAAGCATTTAGAGAGATTAATGGTATTTGTAAGTTGTCCATCTACTCCACAATGAATTTGTGCAGTAGGATTCTCGTATAGTTTATAAATCAGCCAAAGAAGTCTCTTGTCTAGAGATGTTTTAGACAATTTGGCCCAGAGGTGGCATCTGGGGACTGAGTCAAATGCCACCCTGAGATCCATAAATGCTGCATGAAGGGAACCTTTTGAACAGGAAGAATATTTATCGGTAAGATGATACAGGAGTACACAATGGTCTAAGGCTGAAACTCCATTTCTAAATCCCGCTTGCTCAGGGTGAATGATGGATTCTGTTTCTATCCAGTTCAGTAGTTTATGATTTTAAAAAGCTTCATGGTAAGAGAAAGAAACCTTCCGTTCTTCAGTGGTTCAGATTGTGGAACAGTCCTCATGTTTGGAACATAAAAGAGCAGTATGCCCCAAGGGAGGGAGGACGCTTCCCCATTTACAGAACGTGTTGAAGCACCCTACGGCCAAAGGCTGCCTCTGCTAATGCTAAATTGTCCTGAAGGTGCATATGTGCATCCGTGCATGAGTAGCAACACAGTGCATACTTGCAGGGTTTGAGATAACCAAGAGAAACTGCCGTGTTGAACAAAGTTGCTGCTTGGGCTTATACTGGGAAGGATGGTCCTTCCTATTGTTTTAAATGCTGGCAAATCTCAGACCCTGTGAAACCAACTGCACTGTGTTTCTTCTCAGAATGAAATACTGGGTGGCAAGTTCTACCAGCTGGCTGCAAAGGCCTGTGAGATACTGGAAACAATGTCCCATGATCCTGCTTGCACAATTTCAATGCCACTTATGACAGGCTCATACTACCTACCTTCAGTGATGCCCTTTTTCAAACCACTAGGTGCAACCTATCTTGACACAGAAGCTAGACTGTCACAGCTTGATCACTGTCCTGGCATCCACAGGATGCTTTCACCCATCCTTTAGCTGACCCAAGTCCAAGCCAATGCGAGAAGGCTAGCAAAAAGTGAGGCAAAAAGCTATAAAAAGGACTACAGACTGTACATATAAATATAGGGAAGCTAAATGAAAACACAACATGATTATAATGGACAGTTCATTTTCCATACTAAAAAGAGCCAATTGCATCTAGCCACCCAAGCAAAAGACATGAATAATCCTTCCCAACTTGCCACAGAGCTAACACAAGCAGTTTAACCCTATACCTGAGCTATGCAACAACTGATCTGGAGCAATGGAATTTCATCAGATCGTTATATCTGAACTAGTATGGAGCGTCGAACAGGATGTAACAGACCTGCTGCAATAATTTTTAAAAATAGTAATTTCTCTACCCCAGATATCATGGCTGGATTCAGACATCTGGGACAACACATTAGTTGCTTAAAAGCTTATAGCTTGGTGCCAATTTGTAGATGGGGAAGGTGGCTGCCTGCAGCCTTTGCATGCACAGTTAAGCTGAGTGTTACTAACCTCCTAGTTGCTTGAAAATCTAAGGGATGGAAGGATGGCAACACCAGATGAACACCTCCTCAGGCACTTATAGCCACCATGTTATGAGCTTATCCTGGCTCCCAAAATAATTTGGATCTACCCAGCATTCAGTTTCAAACTACATGGGTTTCCTGTTGGAGTAGCTACCACTTGGCTGGCCATCTGAACATCTATTCTTGCTCAGATTTGGGGACAAGGCTTTAAAACACCCCCTCACACACAGAGAGTGTATCCTCCTAGTAATCGCCTAGTGATCATCAACACCCATCAGCAAGACTGTAGGCTCTTCAAGACACAGATGTCACCCATAAAAAGTGCTTAAAGGGCAAAGATTATGAACAGTTTAAATGATTTAGCTAGGATGTCACTGCTTACATACGACAGGATTTGATATTTTAAAACTGGCTTCCATTTTCCTGTTCATACAATTTATTTTCTTTTTATATGCCAGATTAACATACTGGCTTCTCTAAATGTTCTCTGCAATTGGAGCGTAGAGAGTTCTTGAAGTAGGCACACGGATTCCATTAAGAAGTGCACCTGACTATGCTGACACTGGAAAGATCAGTGGCTTCCTCCAGTTTTAAAATCTTTCTTGCTCATACCTTTAGGAAAGAGCATGGAGATTAAGGAGACGGGAATGGTTCTCTATGGGGAAGTGGGGGAAAGAGAAGGCAGTCTTAAGTACAATGCCATTGCTGGTTCTTCAATGGAATTTGAGAGTGCACAGCCATTCTGGTTGATTCCTGGAGACAAGACTGCTACAGACTGGCAGATCTTGCACTAGCAAGAAGAAAAGAATTCACAAGTGTGGCCTTTCTGCAGTTAAGTCTTATAACATAACTTCATTTTAGCTGCTGGATGAGCACACAGAGGAAACAGTGTCATGGGAACAAAGATTCTTGTGCCCTAGAAGGCTCCAGTAAAGGAAATGGGTGCAGAGGCAAGCACACAGAGATTAGCTTGACTTCCTCAAATATGTGTACTCTCAATACTCCCTTTAACATTTACCTTTCACTTCAGGCGATAATGTGCCTTAGGAGTCCACTTGTGCATGAAAATAAATTATGCAATCAAAAAGGAGACTATATAAACAGATTTGAGTTCTCAGATTTCTCTTTTGTTGCTGTGTGCTGAAATCAGCCAGCCAAAGGGACGAAGAAAACATGTCTGCTTAGAAACTAAGCAGAACAGCAAAGACTTGCTTTTTAAAAAATCAAAAAGTAATCCAGCTTTGTTGGTCCCAGACACTGTCATTTTTTTTCCAGAGGTGGCAGTCTCTAGTATATACATAAAACAAAATACTTAATGAGATGAAATATGATTGTGCAGCCTTTAATTCAGACACATCTCTGTTCTCCCCCCATTCTAATCTATCACAATTGGCAACAGTCATAATAGGAACAAAATTATAAAGGCCTCTTTCCTTAAGAGACTGTGTGTGGAAATAACATTACCATGACAGTATCTAAAAATCTGCTTTAAAAACATAATGGTAGTGCCATGGTGAGAAATCACAGCCCTGCATTAAAAAACTGAAAGGTAACAGAAAGACAGTAAAGTTAAAAGGGAAGGGGCAGCAAAGGAATGTGCTCCTTGCTATACGTCTGTTTTACTTGAAGGGAGTGAATACTGATAGAACAGAGTTGCACTAAGCAGGACACTTGGCAATGATAAAGCCGACAGAAATCAACAATTTCTACTCAAATATTCAAAAAAGAAGAAATCAGAAGAAACTTGCAAAATAAGAATGAAAGTAATAGCAAAGCAATCTGCTCTTCTAAGACAGGCAGTTACAGGTTCAGGTCAGGCATATCTTAAGCCACTGGGTAGGGATTCACACATGAACTTCACAAAAAAATGGGTCAGATCAGGGGTTGCCAACACTTTTTCAGGTGCCCACCAAGTGCTTTTAGAATGTGGGCAGGGCTAGGCAGGACTTTTAACTAGCAAGTCTTATGATTGCCTGTGTAGATTAATAAGTACCCTGTTAAAGAAAGATTCTGTCTGAAATGTTTAAGATTTATTATTAGAGTTATATATAACCTCACTCCCTGATATTTTGTAATTGGCTCCACTTCCTGCAGTAGCCATTTTATGATTGTGCCCATCCCCTGTGTCAAATTCCAAAGGTGCCCACAGGTTCAAAAAGGTTGGGGACCTCTTTATTGGATCCTACCAACTTTTCCACTTCATCTCACTGAGTTCCATTCCTCACTGCAGCCATTATCCCGCATGGCTTTTATCCATGCAATTCCTATGATCCCTTCTGATGGTCAAAAGCCCCCCTCCCACCAATGGAAAAACTGGCAGGATTCTACCAGACACAATTTATTACGAGAGAGAGAGAGAGAGAGAGAGAGAGAGAGAGAGAGAGAGAGAGAGAGAAAAAACAAAGGTTTTTTGTGTAGGAGAGAGAGAACACAAACTGATTGTTTCCAGGAATATTTTGATTCAGCTCAAAGCTGATTCTAAACTTTAGATAGCCAAGACTTGTAATCCCCTTTCTATATGATTAACATGCTCTCTTCGACAGCAAAGTCCTCATTATTTTTGTTAAAATAAACTGTGTATGAATACATAGCACAGTTGATCCTGAAACCTAAAACTGCAAATCAGTCATACAGATTTGTGCATTAAAAAAAAAAAAAAGACAAGGAGGCTAAGCCTAGGCTGATGACAGCCCTTTAAAATACATCAGTAATTATGTCTGGACATTAAAATTCTGTGTCAATAGCTGCCAAACACAGACATGAATTTGCACTTCTGTAAAAAAGTGCTGCAACAGTAGATGAGGAATCTCGCTGGATGATCTACAGTTAAGAAGGGCATTTAATTCCCTACCCTCTCTGTATTTCTACCTGGCATCTTTCTAATGCAGGAGAAAAAGACAGGATGGCACACAACCAAAAAGAACAGGCAGAATCAGTGCAAATGTTCTAGAGCTAAGTGGCTGTGAATTCAGCAACTTGGGGATAGCCCAAATTCACAGAATTCAGTCACTGCTATAAAACTGAGCAACTTTCAAAGGATTCTGTAGAAATCCACTTACAGCCAAGTAATATAAAACAAGAAGATTTGGAGCCATTCTACATTTTCAGATATACAGTCCCTTTCGGACTGTAACATTCAGAAGGCAGGTAGGTGCATGCATTCCACTCCATAACATAAAAATAAATCCTCCTTTCCTTTGAATACCTAATACATCAAAGTGTAGGCCTAGCTTTTTTATGTGCAGAAAACCTTCTCAATTTAACACACAACTTACTTCTTTCATTCTAAAATGATACAGTCTCAGAAGAACTTAAGCATGGGATACTTTGGGAAGTGGGGCTTCAGCTCCTAGTAGAGCCAGCCTTCAACTTTGATAATGGCACAATTTGGACTCAAGAATCTCTCTCCCCCTTCCCCATCCACCTGCATGGTCCTGCAAAATAATTCCAAATCGGAATATATTACAAGGCAAAGTATAGCCATTATACTACTTATTTTGTATCTTTGTATAGAATCTTAGGACTTGGGTCCAATGTATCAAAACAATTCTTCAGTTCAAACTGACTGAAATATATTCAGACTGCAGAACTGATGTGACTTTATACAATCCATGCAGAACACCTCTTCCCAAACAAAACTCCCAAAATGTTGTTTGTTTTGCCATTTTAAATCACCCTCACTTTGTTCCTTTCCCCCCATTTATTCCAGAGCTAGATCCACCCTTATCCTCAACACCCACAACATACTAGTATTCCTGGTAGTTAAACAAACATTTGGGGGGGGGGGGCTAGAGAAGGGCTGTAAACAGCACTGGGAGCCAGTGAGAAATGCTAGCAACACAATGTCTCTCAGACACCACTCAAATGTTGGCTTTGGCAGTCAACTTGACTTCCTTTATCAGCAAAGATAGGTCTGAAGTGGTTGGCAGCCTTCCATCTAGTGCTGAAACAAATAAGACCCTTTGTTGGTATCACAGCCCTGAAAAGGAGCTCTTAATAGTTTGATAGGAGGGGGGACACACACACCCCTTAATTAGATTAAGTCGTACCATAGTGCAGGCTTACTGCAACAGCAACTGGACTTGACATAGCAGGCAGAAACTAAGAGCCACGTGAAAAGCTTCAGGAGACCCTCATATAATCACTTCTGGAAGTTTGGAAGTTAATCATATTAAAGGGGGGGTGGGAAATGCCAGAGCCTGACAGCTAGCATGCCTGTCCCATCTTTCTAACACCTTCCCCTCAAAACAAGCAAGATCTTGCAGTGAGAGACAAAAGAATTTGTTGCAGCATGCACAATTCCCACTGGAGGGCTAGGCCTACCTACTTCCAATGACTAGAAACATGGAAACACACATTTCACAGAAAGTGACAGCAGTTTTTTCTGCTGACTGCATAGAAAGACTGGATCCTTCTTTACAGGATCTATTGCTGTCTCAGGATTCACAGATAATAGCTGTGACAGGATGTATCTTTCCTCCCTCTGCGATAAGGACCAGAGGCTATGAGTGAGTCTCATGCAGACCTTATCACAGCCACACAGGCCAACATTGCCAGAGGGCTAGATTATAAACATCAGGCTTGCCTTCAAATTATCCTTGAAAAGAACTTTGCTTCATCTGGTACAGAACTGCAGCAGCTGATCCCTTGAGTAAAATGAGCCCTATGCAATTCATCATCACCAGACTCCAAATCCAGCACTATATTTCTGGAAACAGTGGACAAAATACTGGATGCTTTGAATCAGTGCTTAATCAGAATGAGATTTTTCACTTACTGCCTGGTAGAATCAAATATATGAATGCACACTTTAAATAGCCCTTTGACTAACTCAAAAAGCAAAGCAGAGTCAATCAGTCAAAATGTTAGTTGTGCAGGTTTAAGCACCAGCACCAAGACACAACTGAATGCTTCATACCAACACAGGGACCCAAACCAGACCAAAATATTGGTGTAGCAACAGCCATTGTTGCTATTGTGCATGACTTCATCTACCTTCCTTGTGCACACAGCTCTACAGGACAAAGCAAGGGGACAAAATAAAATTAGGGAAAGGAACTGCACCTTAAACACCATTCTGAAGCCATTCATCAGCCTCAGAGACAGGACTTCACCACCACTTCCTGGTAATATGGTAATTTGCTATGAAAGACAGGTAGAGCAAGGAGACTTTGCCCTATGTGCAAAAGACCAGGATATGGCTTTAGCTTTCAAAGCACGATTTCTCAAGAGTTGGGCTGTCTCGAATGCAAGAAACTATGCAGATATCACACATATAATTTGGCTTTACCTAAGATAGAAACAAATCTATGCCACTGAGATCTCTTTTCCAGTGCTCCATGACACAATCTATAGTAGCAACTGCAACACTTTCTTAGTTCATCACATATTATCCAACTGTTACCATTGCAGACTTACCAGTGAAGCTAGGATAATGGTTCTACAATGGTTTCCAGCTATAATTGTTGAAGAAGATATAACTCAAAGAGGCTACCCAAGGGAAGATATTGCAGGAAAAAATGCACATCTGGAACTAAATGATGGAAGGCTAATAGATCCTTGGTGGACAACTTTCTACAGGCTATTCTTTTTAATACAAATCTTGGGAATATTTTTGCAATGATAGTTCAATACGATATTTCTTCACATCTCCTAGTTGAGAAAACGGAGAGGCTGAATATAGAGAACACAATCTAATGGAGTCCCTGTGCCCTAGCTTAGGACCCTCCCCCCATATATAGCTATTGGGCCTCTGTGGTGGTAACATTCACACAACACATTTAGGTCTGAAAAGGAGCTTCATCTCAGCAGAAGCATCGAACTGCTGTAGCCACAGGGTAATCAATTAAAAGATTTAGATGAAGCCACACACTCAGTAGCAATTTCACAGCATTTCTGTTGGAAGGATGTCTTATTTAACAAAATTAAGATCCCTAAGCAGAGATTCTTTTTAAAAAAAATTGAAGCCAGAGCCATTTAATCAATACTTAAACAGCTGTAAATCAACTACCCTATTCCACTTGAATAGTAACTAAAAGGGTGGTTCAAAAATAAGCTAGCCATAGAGGTGAAGAATAGATTCAAGGGTCTGGATTTGATAGATAGAGTGCCTGAAGAACTATGGACGGAGGTTCGTGACATTGTACAGGAGGCAGCAATCACCACCATCCCAAAGAAAAAGAAAGGCAAGAAAGCAAAGTGGCTTTCCTATGAGGCTTTACAAATAGCAGAGGAAAGAAGGAAAGCGAAAGGCAAGGGCGAAAAGGAAAGATTTACCCAACTGAATGCAGATTTCCAGAGAACAGCAAGGAGAGATAAGGAGGCCTTCCTGAATGAACAGTGCAAAGTAATAGAAGAAAACAATAGAATGGGAAGGACTAGAGATCTCTTCAAGAAAATTGGAGAAATCAAGGGAGCGTTCCATGCAAAGATGGCCATGATAAAGGACAAAAACGGTAGGGACCTAACAGAAGCAGAAGAGATTAGGAAAAGATGACAAGAATACACAGAAGAACTATACAAGAAAGACCTTGATGTCCTTGACAACCACGACGGTATAATCACTGACCTCGAGACAGACATCCTGGAATGCAAAGTTAAATGGGCCTTAGAAAGCATTACTAACAACAAAGCTAATGGAGGTGATGGTATTCCAGCTGAGCTATTCAAAGTCTTAGAAAATGATGCTGTTAAAGTGCTGCACGCAATTTGCCAGCAAATTTGGAAAACGCAACAGTGGCCACAGGATTGGAAAAGGTCAGTATACATTCCAATCCCAAAGAAGGGCAATGCCAAGGAATGTTCAAACTATCGCACAATTGCACTCATATCACACGCTAGCAAGGTCATGCTCAAGATCCTACAAGCTAGGCTTCAACAGTACGTGGATAGAGAACTACCAGAAGTACAAGCTGGGTTTCGAAGAGGTAGAGGAACTAGAGATCAAATTGCCAACATTCGCTGGATTATGGAGAAAGCAAGAGAGTACCAGAAAAACATCTCCTGTATAAGTGTCAAGAAGCGACAGTTAGAACCGGATATGGAACAACTGATTGGTTCAGCATAGGAAAAGGAGTACGACAAGGATGTATATTGTCACCTTGCTTATTTAATATATATGCACAATTCATCATGCAAAATGCTGGCCTAGATGAATCACAAGCGGGAATTAAGATTGCTGGGGAAAAGATCAACAACCTCAGATATGCAGACGATACCACTCTGATGGCAGAAAGTGAAGAGGACCTAAAGAGCCTCTTGCTCAGGGTAAAAGAGGAGAGCGCAAAAGTGGGCTTGAAGCTCAACATCAAAAAAACTAAGATCATGGCATCCGGCCCCATCACTCCTTGGCAAATAGAAAGGGAAGTCGTGGAAGTAGTGACAGACTTCACGTTCCTGGGATCCCAGATCACCGCAGACTGTGACAGCAGCCATGAAATTAAAAGTCGCCTGCTCCTTGGGAGGAAAGTGATGGTGAACCTAAACAGCATGATAAAAAGTAGAGACATCACCCTGCCAACAAAAGTCCGCATGGTCAAAGCAATGGTATTCCCAATAGTCATGTATGGCTGCGAGAGTTGGACCGGAAGGCCTGGCGGGAGCTGGTCCATGGGGTCACGAAGAGTCGGACTCGACTGTGCGACTGAACAACAAAAATGAGGATGGACCATCACAAACCCATCTACACACACAAGATGCCACACATAAAAATGGCATGCTATGAATGGTGCTTTTTCATTTCACAGTTCTGCAGTTAACAAGGGAGTAGTCGACCTGTTTAACAAATCTTCTCCGCAAGCTCTTTAATATTCAGCCTTTATCAGTAGACTCGTACTCATTCACACTTGTCAGGCTGATTGTGATGCAGGGAATTGAGGAGGCTTTTTAGCAAAATGTACAATCACCAGTGGCTCTGGGTTCAGTCACATATTATTTCCATTTCACATATCACATGTCACTCTAAAAAAGATTCCCCAGAAGGGACTGGTACAAAGAATTATGTGTAGCGAGATATAACAAGCACAAAGTAAGTTAACATAAGAGACTGTCCTGGCATTTAACCAACTTGGCAAACCTGTTATCTAACCACTAGAACCCTGCAGTTTGTTCCCTGACAAGTAACAGCTCCTGTCCATGCAAAGTTGTGGGGGAGGGGGGAGGAAATCCACCTCACACGCAGTCAGTGACAGGCAAACCGGAGATACTTATACATACCATTTTAAATTACTGCGAATAGCATCCTACCATTCTGTTAATGGAGCACAGAGTTTCTCTTATTCTTTTCCTTTCCTCCAACCCTCAGATGGGACCTGTGTGGAGGAATGGCTGCATGGTTTGGGGAGTGGGAGGAATGAAATGAGAAAAGGCAAAGGAATGAAACCACTCTTCCCCTTCCGCAAGCACAGCTCTGCTGAGGACAGGGGTCAACGCCATCCTTTGTCCCTCCTCACTTCAGCCCACTGACCCACCCAGCCATTCCTTCTCACAGATCCTGCAACTCCAAAAATTATCCTTCTGGAAGCCAAAAAGTGCTGCAGGAATGGAGAGAAAAACAAGGTAGAGCTTACCTATTGTTCCTAGGGTTGCCAGATCCTCCCTGGCTGCCAGCGGGGGGGGGGGTATTGGGGTACGTTCCTGAAGGGGGCAGGGATGACACAATGACATCACCCAGAAGTGACATCATCATGTTGGCAGTGTCAGACAGCAACACTGTGGTTTGAGGGCAAAACTCTATGATTTGACGGAAAATTTAACATAGAGTGTTGTCTTCAAACCAGAGCATCCCCCATGACATCACCGACATGATGACATCACTTCCTGGTTCTGGGGTTGTCACACGGGAAGTGGCTGTTTTGGGGCAGGGTTTTCCCTAACGGCCAGCAGGCAGAAGCCTCAAAAACCAGGGGAACCCCTGCTCGGACCTGGGGACTGGCAACCCTAGTTATTCCTCAAGTAGCCTTCTGTGTAGACTGTGCAGGCCAGGTCTGTAGCCAGGAATTTCGGGGAGGGGGCACCGGGGGCACCAATTTAACTAAATTAAAGTAAAATTAACATATGGTGTGGGAATGCCTTCGCATAGCCAGCTCTTAAAGGCCTCTGCCCTGCTGCTCTGCTCCTGGTCTCTCCGAACTGTGCGCTCTTCTCCCCAAGTCTGGGCTTACTGAAAGGCAGTTTTGCAGCAGCCACAACAAACCAAGGGAGGCTGAACAAGCCAGGGGAATGGAACTCAGCCTTGGCTCACCCACCAAGACTAGGCTTGGCTCCTCCGACCGGGCTGAGTTTGCTCACCTGGGGTGGGCGGGACATGGATGAGGGGTGAGGGTGAGTAGGCTAGTGTGCCTCCCACTCAGAACCCACTGTGGGAGGTGAGCTTCTCACAAAGCCAACGGCGGATCTCCAGTGTTCCCTTGCCAGACATAGCACATCCCTCCCTGGCTGTGTTTACTCAGGAGTAAGAGGCCCCATTGGGGCTTACTCCCTGGGAAGGAATCTGCACCCCAGGCCAACAGGAGGACGAAGCAGCCAGGGGTTGGCCACAGTTGACCCACAGCTGCAGCAGCGCCCCATGGGCCAACAGGAGGAGGAAGCTGTGGGGGTGAGGTGCCACATAGGGAGACCAGCGCAAGCAGGCTGCCCTTTGTGCCTTCTGCTCTAGGTCTCTTGGGTACACAGCAGCCAGGGGGAGCTGGGAGCACAGCAGCACCTTCAGACGCATGTCCAGGTGCCTAGAAGGCACGTCTGCCGCTGCTGGGGTGGGGGTCCTGCAGATCTGAAAGGGGCAGAGCCCCCCGCACCCCACAGGCCATCCACAGAGATGAAGAATCTAAAACTTTCTAGAAGTGTCAAAGTTTTAGAAGTGCTCCCTCCCCCATCTCACGCCAGCATTTCCTGCCCAGAATGGCACATGATGGAGGCAGAGAGCATGCTCATCCCTCAGTCCTCCCTTTGCCAGTCCAATGTTCCCTCTAAGCTGTGGAGTCTGGTGAGCAAAAATTCTGCTTGCTGAGCTACTGGCATCAAAACTGTGAGCAAGTGATTTGGCTACTGCATAAATCAGTTTGCTCTGGAGCCATAAGACAGAAATGTGTGAGCCGGAGGCTAAAAAACTGTGAGCTAGCTCACACTGACTCATCTTAGAGGGAACAGTGTTTGCCACTATGGAGATGACAGGCCTTCAGAGTGAGCAGCCCAACACAGGGAAAAGAGGGAGGGATGTGTGCCTGCACAAAAGACCACTCGATGAATACCAGTTACAGGTAAGTGCAACCTTGTTTTCGTCTTTGTGGCTCCATGCAAGTGACTTCTGCACACAAGGCTAGTGGACCTGCTCTTCCTAGTTTGTTTATGCAGAATTTTGTGGTCCTGTTATCTGTTGCCAGTCGAACCCCCTTGCTGAGAAAAAGAGCTGCAAAAGAGGAGAGAGCGTATGTGATCCCTCTGATCTCTGAGATCCCTCTCTGACCATTGGCTCTTAACATGGAAGGAAGCACAATGTGCTCTCCAAGCTCCTAGGGAGACATCTGAAAATATCTTCATATCATGTGAGTGCTTACCAAATTTGCAACTCTCTAAAAGGTTAGAGTGCTGACCTCAACAGCTAAGAGACTTCAAGTCAGATTGGTGCATTGACAACCTGAGCCACTGAGGGTCGGAATTTATTCTAAATTTCTGAATAAATCGATTTTGGTTTGGCCTCATATGAAGCCTTTCATAGGGAACTACTGCAGTGGTAGAAGACATTAACCTCAACATCTGGATGTAGACAGCCTTCTAGAACCTCTGTGTGCAAAAAAAGGTAATTAGAGAGTGGCATATGGGCCCTCTATCTGTGCAGTCTCATGTGTGCCCATACAGAAGCCACAGACATGAATGCAGGAAAATTTCCACACCTGGATAGTGAGATATAGGCCACGGTCTATACTGATTCTGTCACCATGTTCACTTCTATATTAAATGGATTTACTGCCATACTTCCATTGTTAACTAGTTGACTGCTGTACACTTTCTTAGCCATTTCAGAATATATTTTCTCCTGTATATGGTGCTTTATAGCTCAAAAGGAAAAAAAATGTAGTTATCCTGCACTCCTTGCAATGCAACAATTAGGCTCCCTAACCAAATGTTCCTAACCATTACTCTTTACCACCCACAGCCCATGCAGCTGTGTAAACTACAAGGGCTGGCTAATATTCTCAAACAGCAGTTGAGAAAGGGCAAAAGAGTGGAAGAATGACAGTATGCAGTGCAGTGCAGGTACAACCATAATGCACCTACACCAAGGCCACTATCAGCCTGTGCAGTCACAAACTGATACAATCATTGGCCTATGAAGGTTATTACAAGCACAGGCATTTCTCCATCCAACCCACTGCATCACTGCTCAGTGGCTAGTATATACACTAACAAAACATTTTAGTGCAAGAGCTATCACTGTTACACTGCACACCTTAACCAGTGATGGTCAAACTAAAGTTAACATCTTGAAATTACCAACAAAACAGGGAGAGGGGAATCACTTTTTCCAATCAGGAGAGTCTGGTAGCTTAGAACACCTAACCATGGAAATCCTCAGTACTTATCAGCCTATTTGCTTAGTAAGCTGTTGTCAAGACTCAAAGGAGACTGGCCACTTATTCACTACAAGGATTAAGGAATTAAAGGATGCCTGTCACTTAATAATCCCACGTAAACACTTGTGCAACTGTAATTTAATTAGTGAAAGTTTTAGAAGGTCAACTGAAGGTCAAGGCTTCACATTGCTTGGAAACAAAAGAGCAATGCCACTGCTGCTTCAGAGGCAGCACGCGAAAACAAGCACCTTTAAAAGGTCAATGAGAACATAAACCCAGAGGAGGTTGCTCATATCCTTAAACTTTCTGGATAGGATTACTTGGGCCACGTCAAATTGCAGCAATGCCAATAGCGATCATGAAATGCACGAGCACATACTGAGTGCATGAAACACTCACTGCCACTTTAAGCTTATCAAAGGGGATTTTAAAAAGTTAGTCTTACCCTTCCTTATGCTAGCTCTGATACAGTGCCCTGTAACTGTCAATAATTTATTTAATTCAATAATTTCTATCCCACTTTTTTCCAACCAAGACACCTGAGATGGTTTACAGAAACTTAGAAACAAATAATCAATAACCACACATTGAAAAGAGAGCATCCCTAGTTAAATTAGTATTGCCAAATGTCTGTGGTGGATGTTCCATAACTGAAATGCTTCATTTCTTTTGTATAAAGATTTTATTGACTCCCCTAAAAAGGGGAGGAGTTTCGCTTAAAAAGAAAGATAAGGAGGGTATATAGTGGGAGAAAGAGAAAGCTGAGTGATGTATTAACTGTTAGATTAAACTGTTAGTAATGTCCAATCATCAAAGGCTTCTTCTGCGTGTTGTCAAACATCTTTTTTCCATTCCAGTTACTTTCTATGTTAATTTGTTAGTAATGTTCCTTTGAATTTCTGTTAAAAAGTCTCTTCAAGGCACATTCAGAACCGCTTCTTTAACGCGCTGGTTACTTTTCCCCTCTCAGTGACGGGAGGGGCTTCCTCTGTTTTTCTCTTGCCTCCGGCTTCTTCCCCTCCTCCTTCGGGTCGCTGTTAACTCTTTCAGTTCCTGTGCTGTAAGCTGTCTTCCTTTCATGCCATGCCCGGAGATCTCCAGCTTTGAGAATGGTATTAATTTCAATTTCGCTTTTATCCGCTCCCAATCCCTTCGCTGGATTCTCCTCTTCAATTGTTGACTTTTATAAACGCTCATGAGGCACTTTTCGCTGTCACAATTCAAGCTTTTCTTTTCCTTCACAATCCCCGTTGGATTCATAGCCATACACAGTCCAAATATTAAACAGCCGGCACTCACGTTGACACAAACGCCCAGACGGAAGTCCCTCCCTTCTCCCCCGCTTGTCTTTACCCAGCTCCGACATCTTGTTTTTTTATTTTTAGTAAAGTTTTTAAAATGCGCTCCAGGGAAACAAAACCTCTTGCTTATTTTCAAGTACATCAAAGGAAAACATCACTATTCGCTCAGTCCATTCCCCCCCTCTTTTCTTTTTTTTCTTTCTCGCTTATAGAGGATTAATCTCCTCATTTTCCGCTGAAGGGGGGGGGAAACGTTCTTAGTTCATTTTCTCTGTATTTTGACAACTCACAGTTACGCCAGTCTTTTATTTTCCATTTTTTCCCCCGCTTCATCACTCGGTGACGCCCGGTGGTTCCGCTAAACCCCGTAGAACGGGGTCGCTCACGCAGCAAGGTCCAAAGGGGCAGGGCATGGCGAGAGTCTCAATCTCCGATCTCTCGACCGAAAGAGAGACTCCCCCCTGGAACGCCCTAAAGCGCCCCGGATCCGAGCTCCTCTCATCTGAGGGGCTCGTTCGGGTCTCCGCTTGCGCGGATTCCCTCCTCCACCGCGGGCGGGCAAGGCGCCCTCGGGAGCGACCCGAGGATGCGTCTGCCTTTCGCGGGAGCCAGACCGGAAGCCTGAAATGCTTCATTTCTAATGAAAAACAAGTCATGCTGGTGCAGCCAATATCATTACACTAGGGTGAGCCTACTGCTGACATCCTTAGGTCAGCAAGACTCCTCCAGCACAAGGGACAGTGAAAACTGAGCAGAAATGGAGATACAGCAACAGAAGAGCAGACCTTAATGAGAATCCTGTGCTCATCCAGGGGTCAGTCTCACAACAGACAATGGTATAATGTGACACAACCTCCCTTCTCATAGGTGTCAGTTACAAAACATTCCCACTGGGAGCCTCAGCAAACTTCCCCTCTTGCCTCCTCCCTTTCTGCCCCCACAGCACCACACCGGTGGTATAAAAACTCCAGTCAGAAAACTCAGATCTTGTATATTAGGTGACGTGGCATGGGCTCTGACACCTTTGCAGGATAACAGCTAGGGCACACAGATGAGAACAAACTGCGGACAGTAGTCCCAAGGCAAATAGTTCCACAGAGAACTGCAAAGGCTACATACGCTTTCATAGCATAAAAGCTCCAAATGTAGGTATCAAAGCAATCGTTAATGGGAGAGTGAGGAATTTGGCTGAAACAGATGGAACAGAAGAAGAACTTGGTGACAGCACCCTTCCCCACTCAAGAAACCCTAACTAGGGCTGATGCTGTCCATTCTTCATCACTAGCTCCGCATTTCTCTTATAACAGCCATCCATTCAACATGCATACAAGTAAGGGTGTTTGCCATCATTTATACCCTTCAGATCACAAGCAAAGCCCACAGCTGAAAAGCAGTGGGAAATTGAAGGTTCTATAAAGTGTTGTAATCTCTGCATTGTAGCTGGGTTACTGTGCTTTTTAGAGGGAATGCAAGCAGCAGTGCAATGGTTTCCCTGGAAAAGTGTAGCTAGGGATCATCTGGATGCCAAGTCTGTTTCTCTACAAAGATATGGATCCACATAGGGTGTCACCTTTATACCAGGTGACATGGGAACCTACATGGGGGGAGGAGCTTGCCTCTAGGAAAGGGTCTCCAAATATTTCTTTTATCTGCTCCTGTGGCTGGTTAGTTAGTCAGTCTGGAGTAAGGGTCCTGGTCCTGGTACCTCTCCCTTTTTCCATCTGAAATTGCACTACCGGCAGGACCCTCCCCCCAGAGTGGACTATGCCTCCTAGAGGCCACTCACATCTCTTTAGTATGGGAATCAAATTCCCATGTTGTGAATCTCTGTGCATTGCTATTTCCCACTGAGCTATCAGGCAGCACACAGTGCTAACTATTATGAGCTTGCTATTGTGCCTCCTATGCTTTCTTATGAACATGGCCACTCAGATCTGCAAAATGCTGGCTCCCCTCACAGAAGAAGCAATATGAACACATTGTGTGCAATGTTATTGAAATTTTAATCCCAGAGACATTGTTCAAACAATGGTCAAACTCTTTTCCTGGGAGTCCTCCTACCTGTAGCACCACAGCCATTTGTGCAGCGGAATGCACTGCAGTCTTTTGCCTTCCCAACTACTTGTTGTGTATACCTATATGGTAATTTGGGTGATGCCACAGGGTCAATCGATCACTGTCATTACGGTGGGCTCAGTACTATCTACCCACCACCACGACTGGGTCCATATACTTTTGAGTGAAGGAATGATTAATTGTAATATTGACCTATCACAGCACTGTCCTAAACAATTCTGCAAAACAACAACAACACCGCAACAAAAAGACACTTAACACCAATTTGTTTTTCTGGGGTTACGTATTGCTGTATGTGGTGGATGCTCTCACAATCCACTTTGCACCCTCTCTTTTGTATTCTCCTTAGAATAACTCAAAGGGGGGGGGGGAACCAATCTGCGATAATCATTTCAACACAGTGGATAGTCATATGGTGCAGCCAAAGAGAATTCTCTGAAGACATAAGTTTTAATAGAGTTGGCTTTTTCTTTCAACTGGAAAATAGTCTATAAATTCTTAATACACAAACTCACTCCTCCACTGCCACTTTCAAAATACTTTTGAAAAAAAGGACAAACTAGTTTCCTTTCACAAAGATAAGTATACCAGTTAGAATTGTCAGGGCTGATAAATTCAAGAAAGAAACAAAATGTAGTAGCAGTTCATGGAATACAGCTTACAAATTTGGAAAAGGACTCCTCAGATAATCTATCAAATCAGCTGAAAGTCTGCAAACAATCCAGTAAACACTCTCAGTCTGCTGATGTTTATTAGGAAGGCACAAGGTGTGGCAAGTGGGTAAAATCTAGGATACTGGATACAGTCCTGGGGTCACTTCACAAGCAATTCAGATCTACTGGATTATTTTTTTCCCAGGCAGACACTTGGCATTCAGAAAAACCAATCCAGCAAACTAAGATTATTTTAAATCAATCAAGTTGGGGCTCACCCCGCCCAAAACAACCAACAAACAAGAAAGCAGTCGAAGGAAGGCTGTCTTAGAGCAATTATTGGATATTTAAAACCACATTTCTAATCATGACTGCATTGCTTAGTCAATTAATTGGTTAGATAAACTTACACTGCAGATCCTTAACTATTTTAACAAGGGAATAAGATAAATAGAGTGCAGATGCCTTCACAAAGGAGGTATTTCTACTTGTCTCTTATTCAGAAGTGACTACCTCTCCTACATTGGCATCTGCTGTAAAACGTTCACATACCACCAAAAAGAAGAATCTGTCATCCAATTTGCTGTTTTACTCATATGCAGTTATAGGCAGATTTAAAGCAATCAATCAAAGACTGCATTATTAGATCAATTAATACTCCTTTAACTGGATCACTACCTCACATCTGAGGAAATACTCAAAATCTAGATGTTTATGCATAGATAAAACACTCTGTTATTATTTGGATAGCAATCTGCTAATTGAATTCTAATGATTGCACCTTTCACCACTTCCCACCAAATATTTTACTACAGAGATCATTGCCGAAAGCAAAACTCACCCAAAAAGTGAAAGTATATTTCGCTGTGATTGTGAAACCCATTCTTCACTTCTCTCCTTTTTATGTTTAACAACCCTTTATTTTGCTCTTGATGTTCAGAATCTCTTACCTAACTCAACCAAAAGGCTACATCTACTTGAAATAAAAGTATCCTTGTTTTAATAGAGATAGTAAGCAATTTGCAAAACTACCAAACAAACCAACATAAAATTGTGTCAGCTCTATTTCTGACCGTAGTGGAACTATGAAATCTCTATTCTACCCAGCAAGGCATCTACATAGAATTGGGAGGCAGCTACATAGAATTGGGAGCCAGTGTGATTAGCCCAATCTAAATTATCATGTCATCCTCAAGTGCCTTTAATTTTAATAGCAACAAAGATATGTATCTCATACAGCAATCTCTACAGACGAAAACCATTTGTTTTGCAGCAAAAATATTACCTTCTTGAAAAGTCTTCCAGAGTCTTCACTGACTTGGACAAACCGAGGGATGATATTATTCAAGTAGATGTCACTCAAAGTGGTATGGTCCCTGCTCTCTCGCTTCACCTGGTTTAGGAGAAGATTCCAGCAGTTGACTGGTGAAAGAACATTCTGGTCTTTTCTGCAGGGAAAACACAAAGAGCAAGACAATTATTAGCAGAGTAAGTGGGTGATATGCTCTATAAGTACAGCACAATAATGTTAATTGACAGAACCTTTAAAGAGACTAGAAGTCATCACTATGGGTGGCACTGGTTCTGGGGGGTACATTGCACTGGTTCTGCTGCTGGCCTTGCAAACATGCCCCCTCACACCACACCTCACTTACTTTCTAGTGCAGAGATTCTCTGGGAGACACTGCTGCCTGCCTTTTCCCCCTTCCATAGGAAAGAATGGAGGATTGGGGGCACCCTCTTTGGATGCCCCTAGAATTGGACCTGAGGTTCTAGAACTTGGGGGTTCTTTTGGGGAGAGGCTCCAGCAGCTATAGTACAAATTTGGTGCTTCTATCTCAACCCCCCCCCCAGCCCCCTGAATACTTGTTAGAAGTTTTTTGCCATTGACTACAATGGCCCCATAGGATATAATGGAGCCAAATATTTTTGGGAATACCGAATATTTTCAGGCACCAATGCAATACCAGTATTGGTATTTGGGAATACCGAAAAAAATTGGCTTTATTATACCTGAATCCAAAAAAGCCCATTTTTCCCCTGCACACCCCTAGGTATCACACATTGCTCTCTCTCTCCTCCTCTCTCTCCCCTTCCTGTTACCAAAGGACTCAAGATGGCTCGATATAAAGTACAAGCATTTTTATAATATCAGCTGCTTTGATAACATTGAAGCAAAGTAAGAATATAATAAAGATATATACTTTTTGGTAACTGTTACTGAATGATCAATACAATGAGGTACTATTAGAGTTTGCTTTGGTTTTACCAGTAATCTTTTGGTGGAAGAGTCCTGCTCTGGCCTGCAAGTCCTGTCCTCCAAGGTTTTCCTAACACTTTGAGAGGCTTTTCTCTCTCTCTGGTAACCTGCCACCATCACCTGACCTTTGTAGGAATTGTCTGCTGGGAGGGTAAGGACTCCCATCTTCCCTTCCAAGTTCTGAGGCCTTGCCTCTATGTTTCCTGCTGCCCAGTGCTTGGTCACCATGGGGACAGTTTACTGTCTTGTCAGCCCCTGGAGGAATAGCCACTTGCCTGTCTTCCCCCTGGTGCTCCTTTTACAATAGCATGTCCAAGACGGTGGAGGTCTATATGGTACAGAGAACCACTACCAGGATCAAAGGTTATATAGTATTTATTAAAAAAATGTATACAAGGATAGTTTTAGCACAGCACCAGATTGCGCAAGGAATTAAAAAGAAATGGATAAAATGCAATTCCTCTGTCCCTCTCTCTATATATACATGCCCTATCTGTTGTTAAATATAGGACAGACTCCTTAGCTTAGAATGTTATAGATCTCTACAGAGTTTCCATAACCTTGCAGCTTCCTTCAGCTGTCCAGGACAGCACATGGTAATGGACACCTCCACCAGACCTCAGTTAAGAGTTTTGTCTGCTCTGATGAACTCAGCACCAAAAAAGACCTTCCTCCTTGCCTCCAGGTCAGGTCAGGTCAAAGAAGCTTTTTTTGAAGTCTCCAGAATTTTCTTCTTGAAGTCTTTCTAAATTCCTTCAAATCTCTGTTCCCTGCTTGGGGGAGAGGGGAGATTGGACCATTCTATTGTCTTTAGCTGGACCTATTAGCATTTCTTAAGAGATAACTGAGATAAAGCTGGGAAACCACTGAACTGACTTCCCCCTTCCTGTCTGTTCTCTGCCCTGAGAGAAAAACTTTAAAAAACTCCTGGTAAAGGTTTTACTCAGGTCAGACCTCTACCCCAAAAATGCATTTCTTCACAGCCTTCTTTCCCATGGTAAAGTAGAAGTGAGACTTCAAACAGGATGGCCTCCAACATCCCTAGGTGAGAGGCTCTAGATGCCATTTTGAAAGACAGTATGGCAACAGTCCTTTTCACGACATGATCATTTTCACTTCTGTTCACAAAGCAGCCATGCGGACCATCTCAGGACAGGATGTCACAATAAAGGACACTGAAGCTACATTAAAATACCATGATATACCACAATTTATAAGCTATGGGTTTGTTACATGCCCCTCTTACATTACCCCTCTTAACCTCCTGCATACAGAGAGGGAAGCACAAACATACAGGAAAAATTGTGACTCTTGCTGCATCCAACTATCAGTGGTGCTCTCTACGAAAACTCCTTTCCCCTGCCTTCTTTCTATATTCCTTTTTCTACTAGTGATGATTCATCAAGCAGGAATGTACTTCAGAGTGTGCAGGGAAAATTTAAAAGGCAGGCAAACCACAAGACAAGAAGAGTGTATGTGCCAAAGATCTATTTTGTTTCAGAGTACAATTTGGGGGTTACACTGAAGTACCAGGACAGAAAGGGAAAGACAGCTAACATCAGGAAGAGGCAAAGGGAGACATGAGAAGAGTTTCTTTGCACATTTCTGTGACGTGGCCATGTGACTTCCAATGTGACCTGGAAGTGACGTAGGCACTTCAGGGCAATGCTCTGGTTTTGGGGCAAAAACTCTATGGTTGAATTAGCTTCTACCATAGAGCTTTTGCCCAAAAACCAGAGTGTTGCCCCAATGTTCCCAACATGCCTATGTCACTTCTGGGTCATGTTGAAGTCACATAGGCATGTTGCTGAAATGTTGGGTGTTCCTCCCTCATTTGGGGGGTCATCCCCCCCCCCAACCAATGGCTAGCTGATCAGCAGCAGAGAGGTCTGGCAGTGAGGGATCCCTATCCCTTGCCCATTTACTGTAGCTGGTCAACAGCGAATGGATGGCATACATAGTGAGGCTTCCCCAGAAGCCTGGCAATGCAAAGGAGCTCCAGATAGCATCCAGGATGCCACATGGAAGTAAGAGAGTCAATAAGCATAAGATGAATTGGTATTTCCATACAGCAGTCTGTTACATACATCTGGTTTGTGTAAAAAAACCACAGTTTACTGTGGTTCCTTAACACAGCTTGAACCACTATTTATCTTGATATCAAAGAGGCAACAGAGCTGCTGTTAAGGAGAAGCCAGTTTCTAAAACTGACCCACACAAATAACTCCTCTATGCTGGTGCAAAGTGTCGTCAAGTCACAGCTGATTTATGGTGACCCTGTAGGATTTTCAGGACAAGAGACGTTCAGAGGTGGGTTGCCATTGTCTGCCTCTGTGTCACGACCCTGGTATTCCTTGGAGGTCTCCCATCAAATACTAGCCAGGGTCAACCCTACTTAGCTTCCAAGATGTGATGAGATCAGGCTAGCTTGGACTATCCAAGATGTGATGACATCAGTCTAGCTTGGGCTATCCTGCTCTTCCACAAAAGTAGAGACAAAATATGATTTCTCTCCTTACATTGCTTCAGTAACAGAAGCAAAGAAAATATTTTACCACCGTTATATCCAATAATAAACTGTGGCAGGAAAATATGATTTTGTAAAATAGTCAAACAAACCTCAAGAAAAAACATGACCTGAGGAGAACTGAATGTGTTCAAGGATGTTATGTATGAGCTAAGTATGTAAAAATGAGCTAAGAGTCAGTTAATGAGGTGGGAACTTGAGAGCAGAAGAATCTAGCCTACTAATGTTCATGGCAGCCACGGAGTAGATTTTTTTCACAATGGAATCAATCTTATGGCCCTCATGATCAGGAGGAATGGATTGTCTCGGCTGTTTAGACTTCAAGGAGGAATGAATTATCATGGAATTCGGTGAAGGATGATTGAAAAGGAATTTTCCTGAGGACTCTTGGATTTTATAAATGGTGTCACATATCCCTTCGATATCAGAGGTACGGAAGCGGGATGGTCTCATAGCTCTTTGAGCACCGAAAGGTGTACTGGCAGCAAAGGTAGAATTGGTAGAGGCAGAGGTCCATCAGTGGCTATTAGCCACAAGGTATAGATAGGGACTCTGGGGCAAGTGATGCTCTGTCATCTTGGTGTTTGGGGGAGGGGTCAACAGTGGGAGGGCTTCTAATGTCCTGGCCCCACTGCTGGACCTCCTGATGGCACTGGTATTTCTGGCCACTGTGTGATACAGAGTGTTGGACTGGATGGGCCTTTGGCCTGATCCAACATTGGCATCTCTTATGTTCTTATGTCGACGGCGGCATGTCTGCCTGGACCAGCTTATGGATGACATCGGTTACTTCCTTGGTATCTGTAGAACCCTGCACTTGGAGTGCTGTGGCCATCCTAGTGACAAGCTCCAAATAAGCCTCGGGCCTTTCAGTTGGTGAAACAGAACCAGAACAGTGACCGTCGTCCTCAACGAGAATCACGTCAGGGTCGAGATCACCCAAAATGGAGCAGTCAGACACCAAGTCTGGAGATGGTGATCAAATATGATGAGACACATCTAGAGTTGTTTGGGTTTCAGTGGGCAGATGGTACCAAGGTTCTGATGGAGAACGCTTCAGGGCATCTGCTGATGTCGACACATCCAGAGGCTGGTCAAGGCGACAGACCGTGAGAGTCGAGTGCGAGGCAAGATGGGGTGGTGACGATAGAGGTCAGTGTCCTGTGATGGCATATAGCGGTCCCGGCGAGGAGTGGAGGACCTGGAGTAGGAGCATGGGCGATACGATCTATGATGCCTGATATCCGGGGACCAGGATCTGTAATCGGATCAAGATTGCGATCAGGAAAGCGATCTGTGGTAGTCATATGCCCTGCGATCATAACGTGTTTGAGGAGATCGGGATCGACTTCTCATAACGTACTCCCTGTCATCCAAAACGTGGATAGGCAGCTGGGAGTCACGAGATGTAGAGCGACAGGCAACAGCCCTCAGAGAACCATGGTGAGAAGAAGACTTCCGCGGCAGTGACTTAGAGTGTTGACCAAGCGGAATGCAATCCGTCTGAGAAGATAAAACTGGCGGCGAAGTCGAAGGCTGGTGTTTAGACTTCTGAGCAGAGATTGCTGTAGAGGCCACCTTAGGAGTCGACGTTGAGAGACCAGCGATTATCACAGGATCGAGTTTCGGAACTGAAGTCAATTTTGACGACTTCGCTATTGGCGTCAAAGAGGGTTTATCATCCCGCTTTTTAGGTTTCTGTTTCAAAGATTTAGCATTCTCAGAGAGAGAAGGCGGCTTCTGAGGGGCAGAAGAAGCACAAGACGCCGTTGAAGTCATTGTAGGGTGTAATGCAACTTCAAAAAAAGCTGTACAAAGGTGGGCTGCCCTATTCCTACGGGCCTGTCTAATGAACTTGGCACAATGAGGGCACGAGTCCACCCGATGAAACTCCCCCAAACAAATTAAACAAAGGTCGTGGCTGTCATTAGATGGGAGTTTAACAGGGCAATGGCAACATGTCTTTAAAATTAGGGTGCGGCCCATGCAAACACCTTCCCGACCAAGGGGAGGGGAAGGGGAGGGGGGCAAAAGAACAAAAGTGAAGAAAAATAGTAAAGTGAACTATTTTTTTGTTTACTTTAGAAGAAAAACAAAGGAAAGGAGCAAAGACAAAAAGAAGTTGATGAAGAAAGGTGAAAAAAACTCAGCTGAGGCAATTTGAAGAGCGATCGCTGCGAGGTGTGAACACGAAGGCGGTCGAAGAACTGAGTGGGAGGCGGCTCTCTCCCCCACTCCAGGCATGCGCAATCCATGCCTGCTCCCCAGGATGGGAAAAGAGCCCGCCAAAAAGACTCCTGAGGCAAGCTCTAGAATATTTTCCGATAGAGATCGTGCGCAGGCGCCCAAACCACGTACCGGACTGCACAGAGACCACGACGAAGATCACTGAAGTTTTCACTGAACTTGTAACAATGAACGTTTCAAATACAAAACGTCCTAGAACTTTATTTTGTCAAAACTTTTTGCTCTACTGTTCTTTCATAAATTTATGCTCCCCACTCTTCCAGACACACACCAATGAATTAAGCAGAAAATCAGGCACATGAAAACAATTGGCATAATTTATTTTGGAATATTTTTGAATTATTAGCAAGGAACAGAATGGCAAGTTAGTTATCATGGGAAGAAGACAGCAGAATTTGCCAATGAAATCAAGGGAGTTAAGGAACAGCAAGATGTATATGACGTTATTCAGGGCACTGAAATCCAGTACAGTATCTGAATCCCAGGGAATCCCTTGTCTGGTTTCAGAAACCTCAAACCCTTAATTGTTTTCTAAACTTTTCTCCCAACCATGAAAGACTAGAAATTTGCTTTGTCTCTAATTGAAAAGTGATGCTCCCAGAATGACAAATTTTGTACCAGGCACGAAATCCCACACATGTGTTGCGAATCCATGGGCACACAGAACATGCATGGCTCTGAATACTAGCAGAAAATTACTGTAAACTCATTGCAAAGAATTATTACTCACTCGATTCTAATTTAACCCAGATTTCAAAAACTATCCCAGCAAGAGTATTCTTTCTGAGATAAACCTGTCCCACCCCTCCCAACAAAATAGGTAACAGATTATATCTATGTTACACAGTTCCAAAAAGTGCTACACATGCAGATAAACTGTAAATCACACCACCCTAAGCACAAACTTCTGAGACTGAAACTGGAAGATGAAACACAGTTTTAATATTTTATAGCTCTTTGTTTAGCAAGCTTTTAAAGAAATATGCTTCCTGCTTCAGTTTCCAATCTTTCTAGATTCACACAAAATCAACAGCCAGGTTCTAATGCAACATTAAAAACAAAACAAAAACCCCACTCAGAAAGCTTTGCTTTGAGTGTTCTGATAATTGCTTTAGTTTACCTTGGTACTGGGTGAAGGCTCACTTAACTAATATCTACAAAAAAAAAGCAGATTAACCAATCATCTCTCATTTGTTACCACTATTAAGTAGACAAGTAGACAAAAAATGGCATCCCAACCGATCAGCTTCATCACAGCTAGTTCTCAAAAGCCAATACATAAAGCAATTCATATTCCCATGTCATGGCTGCTACCACACTTCAACACCCTGATAAAGTAGTCTTCATTGTCTAAGTGGTAAGGCCCAGAACGCAGTTCTTCAAAATGAGAAGGCCTGCTTAAAGGTAATCAAATGAAACATTTTTATTGCCTATCAGTAAAGAATGTGCAGATGGACTGCATGCAAACAACCTTAAACTACTCAAGACTTTTCCCAGGGCTTATGAGACAGGATGAGTTCTACTATTAAGTCACATTTATAGCAAACAAACTTGGGGATAAAGGATAACATGCTGGAGCCAATAGTCCACTATGGGAGGAATCATTCCTGGGTTTCAGTTGCAGCTCGGTGTAAGTATTAAAACGCAGGTAGAAGCAAGACTGCAAGGATCTGTGCTCCTCCCATCACAAAGCCATACCAAGGAAACACAGGTTTATGCTTAGGTTACACTGTGCAAGGTAAATGTGTGTACATTCATTTTGCATTAATACTTCTTTGAAGATGAAAGCTTTCCAACCATTTTGGCAACAGATGGGGTGGATGATTGCAACAATGACACTAAGACTGATGTTAGCCAGATATTAGGGAAGAGAAATCGTGCACTCTGGATTATTTTTCCCCCATCAAGTCACAGCCAACTTACAGCAAACCCTCAGGGTTCTCAAGGCAAGAGATGGTCAGAGGTGCTTTGCCATTGCCTGCCTCTGCATACTGACCCTGGTATTCCTTGGTGGTCTCCCATCCAAATACTGACCTGAGCCAGTCCTGCTTAGCTTCTGAGATCTGATGAGATTGGACTAGCCAGGGCTATTCAGGTCAGGGCACTTTGATACAGGGTATTAAATGTTTCTCCCACTGATTCCCAGGTGGCTTCAAGGCTTCATCTGACATTTCCAAGGCCTTGTGCCCAACTATAGACCAGAAATGCACTTTTCTAATATAAAAAATGATGATTATCAGGGCACCACTTTATATACCAAACTGGTGACTTCATACTTGCAAGGCAAGCATGCAGTAAAATATACATTATAAGAACTAAATGAAATAACAGCCTAGCTGGAGAAGGTCACAGGTCTGCCTCACACAGTAACCAGTCAAATGCTTACAAGAGCATCACAAACATGTCATGAAGATAAAAACTCTCCCAGCTGTTGCACCCCAACAGTTGTTATTTTAAAGGGATACTGCCTCTGAACCTAGAAGTTCTCACTAAAACTATTCTCCATTAATTTATCCAGCACCCTTCTAAAACCATGCATGTCACTTGCCATTACATCCTGCGGCAGTAAATTACATACAGGTGGAAGGGAGCCAATTACTTCTTCCCACCATCCTGTAATTTGTTCCAAGTCCTGGCATTTTTTGGTGGTCAAGATTAAATTGATATGGAACCATCTAGAGACATAAAACATTAAATGATTAAATAATAAGGATTTGTTTACCATTTATATACTGCTATAAACATTTAAATGTTTTCCAGAGCTTGGAAAACTGGTAAACGGTTACCTGTGCATTCCAAATTCATATTTTCCAATGCTGGCCTTACTATTAATCATCTGCACTCAAGGCTGACACAGGAGCATTTTAGCATGTTAATTTTTATTTTTAATAAAAACAGCAACAGAGCTGACAATAAGTAAAAATATTTATGTGGGCTAGATTGATTGTGAGCTTATTAAAGTTTAAACAGTTTAATTATTAAACAAAATTTACTTCCTTGGATTTCACACAGCATTTTTAAGGAGGTATTTTATTTAGATGATCTTACTGCCTTTGCTGTAAAGACCCTGTAACCAATTCTGAGCCAGCAGCATAAGTCAGGTTAGATGTCTCAATAAATAAAACAAACAGGAAATGATGTGGCACATGAACCCTACTCTGTCTTAAGAGAAGCAATTTACTGGTGGAATCCGGCACCCCAGTGCTAAATGCATGAATAGCAATCCTCTGGGAGGATCTGCCATTAGAACTAAATGGGATAGTGCCTGGATCAGACCTCAACAGGGCTTCAGAACAGACCCCTTCCCAGAGGACCCTGCCTTTGACACATTAACTTGGCTGGATTACTTCGTTTCCTTTTATTATTTGTTTACATGTGCTCTTTTTTTCCACTGCATTGTGTAACACTTGGAAGCCACAAGAATAAAAATATTTTTTAAAGCCAGGCTATGGCAGGAATGTAGCCAACAGCTGTATAATGGACTTTAGAGCTCATCTGGAACAAAACAAACAAGGGAGGGGCTTTTGAAAAAGGAAGATGCATAAAAATTTTTCTTAAAAGAAAAGGGGAGGGACAGGAGATGGGCATCAAAACAGAAGATAATCTGGTATCTACATGCAAAAAGAAAGACACTAATGTTAAAGACCACAGTGATAGCTGGCAGCTCTAGCTCTACGTGATGCTCTCCTGGAAGTATTAACTTTGAAATTCATTTGTCAAGTTGCACTCCACTGTATACTGATGAGATCACACATATATTTGTGCCTGGCCTAAGAGACTTAGGGCTGCAGCCACACTTCCAGGAATACAGCCAACTCATGGAAGCTTTTTCATCACATTTTCTCCCAAATTTCTCACACAAATTCCTCCCAAAATTCCATTGCTAAACGTCAGGGAACAATATGCCATGTTCTGCTGGGTGGCAGGGAGGGCAGTGCAACAAGAAAGGGGCAGTTAGCCCACCACCCCTCACTCTTGTGAGAGTGCAGGGTAGAGTGATTTCAAGCAATCGCGCCCTTCCTTACTACAGCCTTCCTCCACCCATCCAGCAGTGATTCCCAGCCATGTGGGGGTTGGGACCCAAAGGGGGGCCATAAAGCCCCTTAAAGTGGGTCCCAGGCCAGCCCTCCTGAATAACGGTTCCTGTCCTTTGTATCCTGTTTAGTTTCCTCCTCCCCAACTTCTCACATTCTCATCTCCCTCTCCTTCTTTGTGCCACTACTGAGGGGCAAAAAGCCATTGGGCAGCTAGTAGCTTCATGGTAGTAGCTGAAGGGGGGGGGAAGGTTGGAGAGTAGGTAGGAGCTATTCAGCATGTCATGGAAAGCCAGAGGAGGACACAAAGAGGGATTGGTCTCAATGCTGCTCCTACAGCAGCCCCAACAACATGCCCAGTCCCCTGCAGTGCCTCACTGCCCACTACCTGCTGTGGGGGATGCATTAAGCCCCTTGCAACCACCCAATGCCGCCCAAGCACACCTCTTCAAACTCTGGCTGGCAAAAGAGGAGGAGAAGATGAACTCTCACTTGTTTGGGATTAATAGTGGGGGCTGCTGTACCTTTTGTGTAATGTGTGTTGGTTTCTCAAAAACATGATTGGGCACTATAGAAAACAGAACATTGGAATAGTTGGTTGCTAAGGTCATACTTTGCCTAGAGCACCAAAAAGCCTTGGGCCAGCCCTAGATGGGTTACCGTACAGAATTAGTTTGGACTTGTGGGTCACCATACCAAAAAGGTTGAGAAACACTGCTCTGTAAGGATTTCCTGACTTTTAGCAGTGACTTTGCAGAGCCACATGAGACTGCTGGGTGATGTGGAAAGTGGTAAAAATTGCTCCTAAGAAACTGTCCTTTTAGTATAAGCCTAGAAGCCAAACCAAAAGCTTCAAGTTTTACACATCACAATTCAAGAAAGTTCATTCCATTCCCCACCCCTTAGACTCCTCTCTGTTTGGATAAAGAACAAACCAGGAGCTAACTGACAATGTAGTAAAAGCAGGGCACTGAGAACTGTGTTCTCAAGTTGCAACTAGACAGGAAACACGGGGCACTGCTCAGTCTTCTACCTTATACACACCATGCAGAAATGGCTAAAACCAGTATCCTTCAACCCATGGGATCCCCTCTGGTAGACTGCAGAGCCCCACACCTGATGGGTCATGAGCCCCTACAGAGCCACCTAATTTGCTTTTTCTTGCTTGGAAGATGCTTTCCTAGTGTGCTTACACAGAGAGCAATGGCATCACACCTCCTACCTCTCTTTACATACACACATGCTGAAATGAGGCTGCTCAGCAGTATGAGCTGGTTCAGATTCCCCCCTTAATAAAAGCACCCCCGCCTTCTTTCCATTACTTCACCTAGCACAGCACAGCTCCCTCCCACATATCTTATTAGACAAGACCCTGCCTTCATGCTGAAGTACAATGCAACCTCAATAAACAAATGACTTGGTCTATAAGAAGTACATAAGGAGTATTTGTATTAGGAGCCATTTGATAACTTTTCCAAAGAAATACAGATCACGGTTGACTTTTATTAAAGGACAGGGGTCATTTCCTGCAGGAGCGCACAGGAGCAGAGCTCCGGCAGTAAAGAGCCCAGGGGGCGGGCACATGCAACAAGCTCCACCCCCTGCTCCCAGCAGCCCTCAGTCAGAGCAAGAAGCAGCCAGATAAGTTGCAGAGCCCCCACCCAGCCCCCTGGAAAAAAAACAGTCCAGTGGCACCTTTAAGACCAGGTTTTATTCAGGTACAAGCTCTCCCTCCTCTGCAAGGACAGATCTGCATGTTCCCCTCCCCCCAATAGCTAGCAATCCAAAACAGTCCAATGGAGCCTGAGCGGTGGGTGTTGCCTTCTGACACACTTCTGGTGATGTCAGGGGGCATGACATATGCAAATTAGTTATGCTAATGAGTTATGATAATAAGCTCCTGCACCTCTTTTTCTACGAAATGACCCCTGTTAAAGGATCTGTACATTTTAAAAAGTTTACTTGTATTTAAATGAAAGACTGTGACAACAGAATGCCATTTTTAAAACAATCTGCTCTGGCAGAGCTTCTTGTCTTATGAAAAACACTACAGAAAAGGACAGACATTTGCAGTCTGGATTGTTTCACAGATTTAGCATATATGGGTAGTGGAAAAGCTGGGGCAATTCAAAGCTACAACTAGCCAGTTGCTGTAAAAAAAGTGTCACAGAGAAAAGCAAAGAATTTCTCTTACTCGCTAGGCATGTGCTGCTTTGACACCCCACAAAAAACATCAAAAAGCAAGCACTCCACACTGTTGACAAGCTGGCTGGTCCACAGACATGCTCATTTTCTTACATATATGTACAAAAATAGGAAAATGGCTGTCAGTACGGTGAGCTGTATTTATGGTCTCATAAAATGTACAGGCTTTACAGCCAAGTGCCAAGCTGGCCATGGATTTTCAAATGACACTGTTGGTACAAATGTGCTCATAAGGGTCATTGAGTGATCTGTTCCAATACAACCCTGGGCAGTCTCTGTTTTAGCAACTGGAATATTACAGAAGGACCGGGCAGCCTAGGGCTATATATAAGGTTGGGGCATCTGAGCTGTCGAAAAAGATTTGGTCATCTGACCAGTCAAAACATGGTGAAATATTTTAAAGCACTGACCTTACTGAAACAAAAAAGATACTTCAAGGTAGGTTTGATATTAGGGCTAAATTATAAAAAGAACATTTGTTACTGTGAAACAAGAAAATAAAGTTGGGGAAAGTGTTATAAATTATTAAAATTTAACAAGTTTCCATAAATGTGAACAAGTCACTAAATGGTTCTCTGTAGCTTTTAACCTGAAGCACCAAGATTAGCCTACTTAAAAAAGAAAAATTAAAACGAAATTAAAGCAGAAATGCAATGTAACAGGAACTCATGGGGGGGGGGGAGTTAATTTTAAAGTAATTGCATCGGTAGGCAACAAGCCAGTTTTTCAAGCATCATAAACAAGGTTTTCCACCAACATCTGCATCATCACGTTTGTCATCCGTATCTCTTCCTTCCTCTTCTTCTGAATACCAACAGCTGTAAATTATACCATAATACAATAAAGAAAGGAGGTAGGCTACCACCTACACTATACAGTTCTTAGCTTCATGGAATATCTTTAGAAGATTTGAAAGCTATCAAATAATAGGCATTTGACTGACATATTGGATTGGGCAGATCTGACAATCCTAGGTATATGGTTAAAAGACCCTCAAAACTGACTGCATTTTACTACTGCCTACAAGCTTTTGAATGCCACCTCTTTGACGCAAACTGAGTGATTCCAGAGCCTTCAGAGGAATCAATATTGGCTACAGATAGCACCTGCTGCTTCTGTGTAAGTCACTTATATCATCCCAGCAGCCAGGAGTCTCCCCTCAGGCAGCCGGATGAAAAGAAAACAGAAGCAAGTATTTCCTCCAACACCAACAAATCAGCCTCTGGAGTTAATTCCCAAATACAATTAAAGGTTAGACATAAATCCACAGGGGAAAGGACTAAGCTAACACTATTTCTAAAGTCAGTGTGACATAGTGGCTACATCTGGGTGGCCTGAATTCAAATTTTCCTAGAACCCTGAAACAAATGGGGAAGCCTTAGGAAATTCACTGTCTTCCAGCCTAATCTACCACACAAGGCTGAACAGAATAAAATAGAACACTGTATCCCATTCAGAGAATATATGTTTCCCTGAGCTCCTTGCGGAAGGGACAGAATTCAAATAACGATACATAAAATATGCACAACAGTCTGAAATGCAGTCTACATGCTCAGACATCCGACCACTTAGACCTACAGAAATGATGGATGACAGCTCTCCAAGGTCTCAAGCAGCAGTATTTCACATCACCTACTATCTGATACTTTTAACTGGAGATACCTGGGATTTAACCTGGGGTTCTCTGCATGCAAGGCAGATGCTCTGCCACTGAGTCACAGCCCCATCTGCCATGTTTTTACCCTTTCCTGGAGAATCTGCTAGTCACCACTGACAGAAGACTCAGCAACATGGAACTGATCATAGTCCTATTTTGTTCTCATGCTTTTTTAAAAAAAGTTCATTAATAAGGGTTAAGAAGCACTTTGCCTAACAAAAGAGATTAATTCATCTGCCTAGGGTAGCATCCCAAAGCAGCCCCATGATACCAGTGCATTCTTGGGTTGTGTCCAGACAAGCAGGTTGCCGCAGCAGTATCCCGTGGAGAAAAAAGCCGCTGGAGTTAGGTGTGCTTCACAGCATTCACACCAGTCCTACAACGCCAGCTGTATTGGGTAGCTGGCCTGTGAGAGCTGGTTCACATCGCTACCACGCCACCAGCACGGAGCCATGGCTGATGCGCCCCTCTGATTGGCTGGGTTGCTGAAAACGGCATACTGCCATGCTGGAAACAGGAGGGGCTATTACATGGCTCCTGCACTTCCACAGCGCGCCTGCGCGTTCAGATGCCAGAAAAACCGCCACAGAAGCACCTCACCTGGAAAACCACCACTTTTCCCCAGTGGCTGTTTAAGGCGTATGGGAGTCATTTTGCAACAAGGTAGGGACAGATGGCTGCTGAGTGCCAGATGTGTGCGTCGGATCATGCCGCTTTGATCCGGGGGGGGGGGGGGGTGGGGACCAAATTGCCTGTAAATTGCCTGTGTGATCACAACCTTGGATAAAGGTTTTTTTACCCTCTTTGTGGCATAACCTGTAGCATCGTGATTTAATAGCTTTAAAACAACATGCCATCAAGATACAACCTGACACAGAAGAATTAGTTCCAATCCAAGCAAGAATATGGATGGCAGAAGGTTCACTCAAATTCCACACAGCAGAGAGACACAACTTCAACTCGCAGCAATAAAACAAGGATTTTTAAAAAGAAGATCTCCAAGAATCCACTCAGCACTTGCCCTCTTTCTTTCAGGAAAGAGCATGGCGGCATCAGGAGCTGATTTTTTGTTTGGAACATCTTACCTCATAGGCCTTACAGGACTTGAACTGTATTCGATGATATAACGAAATAAACTGCTGGCACAAACACTGTTACCACTGGCCTCAGTACCAGATGTTCTGTAAATGCAAGCTGTTAATGTAACCACTATGTTAACTTTGCACATTCATAAATAGTAATCTGAAGATTCACAATGCAAACACTACATATAAGCAAGCAAAACTGGAAATGTTATTGCTCCTTTGAGTCAAGGAGTAATAAACATGTGCAATTCACTGCCACAGGAAGTGGAGGCAGGTACAAGCATAGATAGCTTTTCGATAAACATATGGAGCAGAAGTCCATGAGCGCTATTAACCACTACGTATAGATGGAACACTATGTCTGGGGCAGTGATGCTCTGTATTCTTGGTGCTTGGGGGGCAACCGTGGGAGGGCTTCTGGAGTTCTGTCCCCACTGGCAGATCTCCTGATAGCATCTGGGTTTGGGCCACTGTGCAACACAAAGCATTGGAATGGATGGTCCATTGGTCTGATCCAACATGGCTTCTCTTATGTTCTTAAGTTAAATCCTATACATATTTTCGACAGAGCAAAGTCAGTGGAATGGACCAGTGATCTAGTTGGTATAAAACACTTAGGTTACTGTCAAGAAATTGGACCTTTAGTTCAATTTCCTGTTCTTTCATTAAAAACCAGGCCTCATATTAATCTCTAGTCCTGCAAATGGGTTGAAGAGGCCAAACGGAAAATAACAGGCTGTTGGTATTGAGGGTTGGCACAACAACCTTGTGACATTTAGATAACAATTCATGTAGAGAGACACCATTTGTTTACCAGGACAGGACTTGGCACCAATGCATTCTTCAGTTGGTGCTGTGATTTATACTACACAAGGGATGGGTTAGATTGCAGATAACCCCTCCATCCCGTCATAAAATGGTGCCCCTCCTGGGCCATCTGTTGTAACAGGTTCACATCAACATAACTTCATTGGTCTGATTTTTGATTGGGCTAAAGGCCTTAGGCCTTAACAGGTTAGTATTTCTGTTCTTCATTCGTAGCCAGCACAGCTTTCATGAGGTATGATGAGTTAACCTCAGAATGGACCAGGCTCTGGCCTGGCAAAATGCTCTCTGGACAAAGAGTCATGGGTTGCTCCCTAACTTCAACTCAGATGGGTAACATCTGGTAACTTTGAATTAATGTCATATTGTGTACTTAGTCTTTTAAATGCAGGGTTTTTTGTGTGTTACTTCTCACTGCTAATGTTCTTTTGAAATATTCTTGCACACTTTAATAAATATCCCTTGATTATACTTGGTGTGTTTTGTGCTTCAGGTGCCTCAATCCTATTCCAATACCTTAGACCATAAGAGTCTACCTACCAGGTTAATTGTTGTGGAAATTCATTCTGCAAGTGGCCTACCTTGCAGGGCTGACTTTCTTGACAGTTACATGTGCTTTTACAACAAATGTCATCTCAGGAACAATTTCTGGAGCAGGCACACACAAACACCATAACAAACATTTCCAAACCCCATGAGGATAAGGAAGGGAATAGTACACCAAGTACAAGACACACGGTCACTTATCCATGTGGAAAATGACACTACCCTGCTATACTGATATTTGCCCAGAAATAAAAAATACCACAAGGTTTTCTCCTAAGTGGCCCTCACTTCTCTGAGTTAAAGAACATGTGAAGTAGGGAAAACAAGGATAAGAGTTCAATCATTGGGAGATTCCCATCATGGAAAGTAGTTAAGACAAGATTTTTTTTTTATTTTAAGAAGACCATTTACTAGGACACCTACAAGTGTTATTACTGAAGTGAGCAATTCAACATGTACATTGGGAGGGGGGCTACTAGATCACTCTCAGTGTGTATAAGTATTATTTCCTTGAATGGGATGCCTCTCTCTTTGTCTTAATCTGGGAGCTGTCCTCTGACCTGTCCCCTCATTCTGTGTCCTTTGTTCCCTCCCTCCTCTCTCTCTGTGACCACTGCTTCACATGGTTTTCCATGGAGTCACATGTCTCTAGAGACCTGTAGAAACAATTCCCTCATACACATGATGCCAGATCAGCTGGCCACTAATGACAGGGAAGGTATTCTCTAGAATACGCTTCTCTCTCTCCTTTCAACTGCAACCTGAATGCATCTACTTGAATAAATTTAAGTTTTACTTTTTGCAATACATTTCTTAGGAGATTTATTTACTGCACTCAATATCACACTTCTCTGACTGGGCAAATTCTGCTATATCAATCAAATATCCCAATAGTTAATTACCCAACATCATCCATTTTATTCAGGCTAAAGCTTTCTTTATATGCTTTGAACTACCTTCCGCATAGAAGATGGCTGGGAATTTCCCCAGCATTCCTAATCCTGCTAGAATGTCATACTTCACTTACACATGTGTTCTCAGAAATGCTGAAAGACTCTGCTTTCTCCTCCCACACCTGCTATTAAGCCAGCTTCCCACATCTCACTACTGAATTAATCAACTATCAAGAATATGATAAAAGCCAGAAAATTAACAGCACCACCAATATCTAAGAGTGCCAACCTGCAAGGAAGAGGTAACATTGGAATGAACAAAAATTAGGGGGGAACATGGATCACTGACAGAGTATCAGCTTTACCTGCAGAAGGTCTCACATTCAATCCCTGGTATCTCCAGTTAAAAAGATCAGGTAGTGGATGATGTGAAAGACCCAAGAGACCCTGGAGAGCTACTGCCAGCTAGAGCAGTTAATACTGACCTTGACAGACTAATGCTCTGAACTCAATAATAGGCAGCTTCATGTGTATCAGTCTCTATTTTTTTTTACATTGCTCAAGTCATATATCATCTCATACTACTGACATGATCACAGGATTCTGGACCCTACCCCCCCCCCCAAAGCGGAGACAGCTCTCCTCCCCCAAAACCTGAACACCAGGACAGCCTGAAAATGGCCTTTTCCCAATTTAGATAAAGCACGAGGACTGAACAGTTAAAGAGAACTCTCAGCTGTCCAAAGTACTGTGCCACAAATCCCAAAGCTATTCCAAGGCAATGCATATCAGAAATACCAAGGGCCCACATAAATATGGCAAATAGAACTGCTGGTGTCTGATGGCGCCGGTTTGCATGTTGACACACTGCATGTGGTTACACTTGAAAGACCACTGAGAAGAACAAAAAAAATAAACCAAACACAACATGATTCTACTTTCTGTCTAGGACAGTCACCTTGATCTGTGCTGTTATTGCCCTGCCCTAAACTCAGCTACATCCAGCCAGGGCACAAGACATGCAACTTAACAGGGATTTGCCTCTCAACCGCTGGGCTCTCTCCTTACTCTTACACTAGACATAAACATGTTTCAAACCAAATAAGGTTTATTAAAAAAAATAAAAAAGACAATTATTAGCATAGTTATTCAACACAGGCAGCTCAGCAGTGGGAAATTCTTGCAGAGAGAAGGCATCTCCCTGCAGTAAAGAGATCACAATCTAAGAGAGATGGTCAGGAAAGACAGGATGTGCTGGGGAAAAGCAGAGAATGGAAGTAACTAGGGTTTTGCTTAAACAAGGGGTGGAGGTAACAAGGGTTTCGCTTAAACAAAAAAAAAACTTTACTCAGAATAATAACAATATACATGCAATAACTGATTCAGTCAGAACTTGAGGGGTAATATCTGTGACAGAATGTCATGAGGAACAAAGCTGAAATACCACTTCTGCTTCAAAATGCAAGGGGATTTCAGCACAACTAAAAGCAACTGCGGTAATTAAGCAAGCTGAGCAGCTGTACAAAAGGGTGAGTGTTCAAACTTAGATTCAGGGCCACCCAAGAAGGACACAGGAAGCATCAAACGTGTAGGACTCAAAGGGATCCCTTGAAGTAGATCAAAGATCTGCTACAGTTCATATTTTAGTTAGGTATTATTGCTTCCAAAACTCAGCTAGTCCAAAAAGAATTTAAGAATGAAATTTTCCTGTAGGGCCAAAATTGGCCTCATGCCAGAGACAGCAGCAAACTGGGACAGGTGGGTGAGGCTAGCTTTTATTTGGATACTTCCCATGTCCCAATTGCCATTGCAAGAGAAAAAACAAAGCCAGGCTAAAAACAACATCGGGCCTGGAGGCTGGCATCAACCTGAATGTACTAATGAACTGCCTAAAGCAGATATTTCTGGGCAAGCCTGGGGACCTTTTTTCGGAGCTCAGTACCAGGGCAGGTCACCAAAGGGGGACACCAAAGGTCATACCTTTAAAAAGTCTTAAAGGTCGAGGGCAGAAGATACTGGTGGGAAGTCTCTGTCAGCTGGGATTGACAGGACCTTGGAGGAGGCATTGTTTTATTATATGTTTAAGATCTGGAGGACAGCAGAGGAACCACTGTGCAGTTAATTGCAAGGGGAATATATGGAGATAAAAAAAGATGAAGGAGGTTCAGACAAGTTCTGACTTTGCCTTGTTTCAATTTACAGAAACCTGGTATTTGTGTTAATCATCCAATGGGTATGAAAGTGCTATTGACAAAAGCCAGGCTGGACTGTGTTAAATAATCTGCAATCTGGAACCTGGTCCTGGTTGAGGAAGCTGACCTAGCATGCATCACCAAGATCTGGTTGGAAAAGGTGGGAAGTGCAGCTTTCTCCCCCAGTGCTTCCCTCCAGCGTTCTCAGTAGATAACAGCAGAAAAGTACCAAGGGAAGACCATCAAAGATTAAATGCACTTGAAATGTCTAAGATATATTAAGTAAGTGTTTAAATTACAAATAAACATATATAATTAGTTGGTGGTCCACAACCCACAACTGCAATGTTCTCAAATATAATCATATGTGCTCATGGCATCTCATAAGTCAACACTGAGACACAAATGTGCGCTCACAGGATTTATGCACATTAATCCAACCGGTGGATTCTCCTTGCTTAAATGCAATAAAAGTGCCCAAAGACCTCCTGTACTCATAAATCCAGCAGAGGACAATTCGTGGAAAATCTCCTATAGCCAAACAACGCCTTTCCTAGATATATGGACGTTTCAATTTCTCTTCTTCTGGATGAACAGCTGAATAATGGAACCCGACTTCGAAGAGAATTACACAGACTGCCAGTTCTTTTAGCTGTACTGAATCCCAGGGAACCCCTGGGAGCAGAAGAAAACGCGAAGAAAACTGTCGAGAAGTACTTACCAAAGCGAATCTAAGTGGTCAAGTGCACATTCAGATACTTGTAAAAAATTTGTGAAAGTAAACAAACGATAAAGATGGCGGGGAAGAAGGACAGAGAAAAACTTTTGAAAGCGAAAGGCTTAGAGAGCCCAAAACCGGAAGCTACCAGTGAGGTGGCTAAGGCTATAGCAGAGCATATGCGTCCTCTGCTGGAACAGCTGAATAACTTCAAGGA
>NW_015169790.1:236224-246956 GCF_001447785.1 Gekko japonicus
GTTTCTATACTTTGTCCCATATATGTAGTCGCCCTTCCCCTTTTCTGTGATAGTTTTTGTAGTTTGAAAAAAATAATAAAAAATCCCCTCCGGGGGCTCAAAAAAAAAGAAATAAATTAGGTTCCATTATCCATTATTTGTATCTCAGTTTTGATGTATGATATGCCATGAGCACATAGGATTATATTTGGGAACATTGTATTTGTTGTGGGTTGTGGACCACCAACTCATTATATACATTTATTTGTCATTTAAACACTTACTTAAGGTATCTTATACTCATACATTTCAAGTGTATTCTTCAGGTTTTGTAAAATGAGACAGATTTCTGAAGAACCATATAACTTGCCAAATTACATTTAACCTATTTGTTTTTACAGAGATTGATAAAAGTTTCTTTGAAATCCAGTGCCAGTAATTAGGGTAGCCCATGGAGGCTTTCAGTGAGCTTCACTGTCCACAAACAATGATTTTTAGGTCTAGTTCCCAGATCAAGACCCTTGTGGTACCACCTTTGTGGTACCACTCAAAATATACATCACTACTCTAGCAACAAGTGTCCGCAGCCAGGGTGGACATCGAGGCGTGCCCGGACGTGTCCAGCGGCGAAGACGACTGTGGAGATAGCGCCTTCTCCATCAAAGCCAAGTGCAGACGAGCTGCCCTGTTTTTTCTCGTCTGGTTCGAGAATTTCTGGCAATGTCCGCACTTAGAAACACAGTGCGACTCCCCTAAACAGACGAGGCAAAGCGAATGCCCGTCGGTGGGGGATATTTTAAGGCCGCAAGTCTTACACCGTTTGAAACAACCCCACCGCGGGGCCATAGGCCAGCGGAGGGGGAAACGTTAAAGACAAGGAACAAACACACCGAAGAAAAATGCTAACTACAAAAAACAAAATAAAGAAAGGAAACTAACTAAACGCGAGTTTAGCAAAAAGTTAGGTACTTAACAGACCGAAGCAGAAGGCGTCCTACCAGCGCGGCGGTCAGAAAAGAACTGGCGGGATCTGCGTGCCCCTCCTTGGTCATGCGCAGTGGAGCCGGCGCGTGACCTGGGAGAGGCGCGAAAATCCCTTTTGCTAGCTACCGGTACCGAGAAGGTCAGCGCAGGCGCAGTATATTCCCAAGGGTGTGATGCACAGAGACCACGAAGAAGATAGAGTGGAATCCTCAACACACTGGAATATTCTATACAAAACAAGTAAATCTTTTCATATCTCCTTCAGAATTGCATTAAATTTATCCACCTTTTAACAATAAAGCAAAATTTAATCTCAGTATTTATTAAGTTTAGGATATTTTACTCACTAGCAACAACAACAAAGCAAGCATTTCCCGTCTTGCTTCTGCAATCTATACTGGGTAGAAAATAATTTAAGTTTTTAAGTCGTTTTACTTTGCTTTCTATTCCATGTTAACATGCACAAATGTACATTCCATAGTACAAGGCACTCTTAGCATCCCTTGGGAAAATGCCCAGCATATGACTGGATTTTAAAGACTTAACACAGTTTTACACAAGATTTATTTATTCAAACACTTGAATGTCCTTCTGCAGTGTTAACAATACATTTTAAGTTTTTCAAGCATTGACAATATTCTGGTTTCTTCCTTGCCACCCCATCAACGAACAAGGTTCTGGTTATGAACATCTGTTGTTTACAAGTGCTTAGACTGAAGGCTGCCGGACTTGTTCTGCATCCTCTTTCATTGGCACAGAGGCAGCAAAAAAGTCACTTGAATCTCATGCTGAGATGTCCTGGCCATTCTGATATCCCAGAGTTGATAACTACTGCTCAGCATCTTACTACTGAAGATTATTTCGGACTTCCAAAGCCATTTTATAACCCTGTCTTGAAACAGGCCTTAGTGTTACATTGGTTTACCTGTTTTGTAAAAAATGTGTCTTTTCATTTAGAAGGTCTCAGGTTTGGTCCTAGCAGGTCCACTTAAAGGATATCAGATAGAAAGGCTTAGAATAAGAACTGCTGCCAGCCCTAAACAGAAAGTGCTTGGCAAGAGGAATCAGAACAGTGACCTTAGGCAGATAACTGCATCCTTGTCCCTCAGGGTGGTTTCAGTGTTTCCATTCTACTGAGTTTGGCCTGGAGAGGAGAGTACCTGGGAACCATATCCAAGCTGTCCTAAGCTCTTTTAAGGAAGATAAAAGTATAATAAATAATTAAAATAAATTAATCTTGCAAAAAAGTGTATATTGATCACATAACTTGTCACCACAAATGAGAGATAAAAAACAGATGGAGATCAGATTAGAAGGCTTACTCATGGTAAAAGAAAGACATAAGAACATAACAGAAGCCAATGAAATGGAGGCAGATTTTAAGGAAAGAGTATCCTGCCTATCAGAGCTGGTGGTGGGAAGGCATACAGCAGCCCCTATGGCCAAGGGTGTGTCAGCACATCCACCCCTTCCACTGTTGGCTCATGGAATCTGGACAGGAACATGTCTACTTGCTGGTTCTTGGAATTTGCTAGCAAGTCCACCACTGGGCTTCTGAACATTTTTGACATCTAGTTGAAGACTTCCTTGTTTAGGGCCCATTCCCTGGGGCCCAGATCCTCTCTGCTCAGCCATTCTGCCTGGCAATTGGAATGGACCTTTAGGTGTTCCACCCTTATGCTTGCGACATTCATTTCTGCCCACCGCAGAAGGCTATGGGCCTCCTGGAAAAGGGACTTGGATCTGGTGCCCCCTTGCCAATTTAAGTATGCCTTCATTGTCATGTTGTCGGTGCACACAAGGATGTGGTAGTTTTGCAGTATTTGGCTGAAGGTCTCCAATGCCAGCCTGACTGCTCATGGTTCCAGCCAGTTGATGCTGTGTGCCACTTCCATTGTGGACCACTTTCCTTGTGCTAACTGGTATTTGCAATGCCTCTCCAACCTCTCTTACTTGTGTCTGTTGTGACAGCTGAGGTTGAAGGAAACTGATTCCCTTGCTCAGGTTCATTGGAGTCGTCCACCATGCTAACTCCCTTCGGAGTCCGTCCATGATCTCAACCAGCCTGTGTTTCCACCCGGAGATGTCCTTCTGAAAGGGAGAAGCTCCCACTGTAAGGGCCTGGTGTGGAACTGTGCCCATGGCACCAGGTCTATAGATGAAATCATCAGCCCTTGTACTGCTGCCAGGTGCATCAAGTCCGCTTTTTTTCTGGGGCCTGATGACACCAAGTTCCGTATTTTCAGTTGTTTCTCCTCCAGCAGAAAAACTGTGGCCTGGATTGTGCACAACCTGACTCCCAGGTGTACCAGGTCCCTTTTTGGGTCCATGTGGCTCTTCTCCTCATTGATGAGGAATTCATGTGCACGCAGGAAGGCTGCTGCCCCCCATGTTTACCACATGGCCATCCCATGGTCCTCCACCTGTATTAGAATGCCGTCTAAGAAGGGATACATACGTAAACCCTCCAGGCAAAGGGATGCTACCAGTGCCACCATCACCTTAGTGAACACTCCGGGCGCTGATGAGAGACCAAAGGATAACACCCTGTACTAGAAATGCTGGCCCCGGAAGAAAAAGTGGAGGAATTGCCTGGATTCTGGGTGCACTGGAATGTGCAAATACACCTCCCTGAGATCCATGGATTCCCCTGCTGTAGCACCTGTAAAATATGCGAAATTCGAAATTTTCTCCTTCTTACCCATCTGTTGAGACCTCTCAGATTCAACACCACTCTCCAGTCCCTGGATTTTTTTGGGACCACGAACAGGATCAAGCAGACTCCTCTGAAGTGCTGGTTCTCGGGAACTTCTTCTATAGCACCTATCTCCCATATAGTGCCAAATTGCATGCTGTAGCTGGAGGAATCGGGTCCTCAACTTTGGAGCTGGGAAAGATGAGAAGGCGGTATGGTGGTGAGTTCTATTTTGTAACCTTGAGAGATGATTGATGGTATCCAACTGGTCTGTAGTGGTTGCACTACACACCTCCTTGAAGGCCTGAAGCCTTCCGCTGATGAAATAGTCATGCAGACTGTTTCTTGGCTGGGTTGCCCTTGTTGTTCCTGAAAGCTGATAATTGTCTTGGATTGGAACTGGTTCCGTACCTGAAGGATCTGATGCCCTTGTAGCCCTTACCGTCTCACCATGTATCAGCATTGGCCTGGCAACATGATTATTATGGTAATATGCTGTTATTCCAACTTCCCTTAATGCAAACAGTGCAGGAAATAAAAATAGCAACAGGACAGCTACACTCAGTGAGATTTCTAGGACAAGGATGGGATTTTGTTAAGGTGGCAAAATTTCACATGTTAGGGATCAACTGTTTTTTAAGGTTGAAAAGATACTGTAGAATTTGGTCTCTGGGGACTCGGACTCAGAATTTTGTCACAGCCATTTTCCAAGATCTATCTAGGTCCACTACAGAACTTTGGGCATCCTCTTAAACTGACCTCTGCTTTTTTTGCATGGGATCATCAGACAGTCACAACACCAAGATTTCATTATTACATATTCATAGTTTATTATCTTTGCCTGAGTAGCAAGGTTTTATCTTTAAGTGTCACTAACCAGAAAAACAGCAATCATTTTAAAGACACCAAATCATTTTAAAGACACCAACATTAGCAGAAAAATATTCTGTGGGGGTATCCTCTAGAAGGTGCAAGAACAAGAAACAACAAGTGAAAAACAAACCTATTCAAGACTATGAACTCTGGTCTTCAACCAGCAGACAAAATTTCCAAGAAAATTCAGAGGTTTATTAGTTGTGACAAATTTCACTGCAAAGGGAATCAAATACTGGAAAGAAATAAGAATTCCCACCAACTCAAAGGCTTTACAAATTAGAAATAGAGAGGTATTATTCACCCTTGTATCTAAATAAGTGTTTTCTCACTTATGCAAGCCTTTGGTTATGTTTGTATGAAAAAAATCAATATTACAAAAATTGCATTTGCAAACAAAAATGGTGATTGGCTGCAACTGTTCACTCAGCACTTCTGAGCAACACATACTACACATCAATTAAGACCCCCTGGGCCACATTAACAGCTTCCATATCAAACATTCAACAAAAACATCCAACAAAGAGAAGACAGCAGCTATGTACTACTCTATGGTATAGTTCTAATGTGAAAGCATTTCCACTGGGGAAACATAACACCATCATTTAACAGACATTTACCTTTCATGTAGCATTGGAAAAAACCTGAAAGTTTTACATTCTAAGTTAACCACCACCCTGTAATGTCATTTGTCTTTAATAGCACAAGAAATGGGAACAGAATGCAGATCTAAGGGCTTCTCTCTCTTTCAACAATTCATTGCTGGTGGAAAAGAGTAGACAAAAAAATGTTCAAGACTCAATTACTGTTCTATAAATATGGGAAGGACACTTGCTGCTTTCTTTATTAGCTATGCTTAGGGGTCAAGCTTTAGCGGTGATATACTGCAGTGTATGTTTTAATGAGGATGTTTGCATTAAGTATGAGTGAGGGAGAGAACAAGAGGTGAACCACATCAAAACTGTATAAAAAGGAAGCCAACGGGTGAAAAGCTAATAGCTTTCAGAGGAAGGCTTTCCAGCAGAAAGAAAGGTTGTATTTCTACAACATCCAAATCATATTCCCGAACACAGAAATTCAAATTGTCTAATAAAAACAAATCACTTTAATCCCACAAAAGCTGAAAGTTAAACAAACTGCATTTAGGCGGGAAGCATCTCCAGAAGGATTCCATCTCCAGAGAAAAGGCTGATTAGTCTGGAGCCAAAAGTTATTTGCATCCCAAAGTCGATTTTACATCAAGTTGCCATCCCAGCTGCTATCTTCAGAACAGAACTTGACAAGCTTCACACATTGTTGAGATATTAGTTCTTCCAGAAAGTTAGGAAGAGGGTTTTTCTTAATAACACCTCACAGACAAAAAGTTCAGTCTCCAAAAGACAAACCTTTTCTCTATTCCAGTGTCTATCTGGTCATGCTGTGTCTTCCTTCAGAAGGCTATAGCTGATTTACACATTATTTGCATAGCATTCCCCATGAGCCTGACAGCTGCCAAAACTATAGGTGATTGACACAGCTTATATTCTGCCAGAGTTCCTTTAAATTTGGTATAGATAAATGTGAGAAACTTGTAACAGTCCTTGGGGGGGGGGGGGGGTTGAGGTGTGGAACTTCAAAAACACACACAAATCAATACCAGTTGGGGTTTTCTTAACTGTCTATTTCTGCCACCACACTTTCAAACTCTGAAAATCTAAGGTCTAGAAACATTTTAAAATGAAAGGCAAAAGAATCAGCAAAATTTAAAAAATGTAATGTCTTGGAACAGTGAGCTAGATTCTCTCGATTCTGTGTTGAAAAGTATTTTAGGCTGTGACCACACATACTAAATAATCCACTTTCAATCCACTTTCCAACTGGATTTCACTGTGTGAACTGGCAAAATCCAATTCAAAAGTGCACTGAAAGTGGATTGAAAGTGGATTACTTAGTGTGTGTGATCACAGCCTTAAACTCAGTCCCCACTAAAGTCTGAAAAGCAAACAAACTCCTGACCAGAAGGGACAGAAAGGCAAATATTAGACACCAAGCCTTAGTTCTAATAATACCCATCTTAAAATTAAGCACATAACTCACTAGGATCAGGGAGTGATGAGACATGGGGAAAACTGTCATCAATATACTAGCTCTGATATGAAAGATGCCCCACTGAGGCAATAAGAAAGGCAGAAATGACAAATATGTTTGGCTCACACTGTCATTTTTGTTGTTTTGGGGCAATTTCCACCTTCAAGAACAAAACCAGAAGTACAGAAATAAATGTGACATTTAAATTGAGAATCAATCATGACCACAGATGGCATGAGGTATCTTTTGATTTAAAGTCAAAGTACCGCCTTGGTGTCTAGTCATGCCAGCCACATAACCACGGAAACGTCTTCGGATAATGCTGGCTCTTCGGCTTTGAAACGGAGATGAGTACCGCAACCCTAGAGTCGGATTCGACTGGCTTTCGAGCAAGGGAACCTTTACCTTTACCATGTTTATATAGTGACTGTCATGCATAGATCACAAACTCCCTGACTGTTGTGCTAATATATGGGTTTGGAAGACTGGAATATCCAGTACTGAAAACCCTCCACTCAACATTTGCACAGCAAAGTTATCTATTCCTTTCAATGGAAGACAAAATTCATATCAATTTTCATAGTAGCTTATTTCCTCTTTTGCAGTGGAGGGAGCTCAGAGAGAGTGCAGAATCTGTCCAACTGCACCTCATCAGAGGTCAGGGAAGTCCTTGCTTGCAACCCAAGGTAAACTGGTGGAATGTGCTGGCATTGCTTGTGCATTGATGTACAAAAACTTTTCAGAAATCAAGGATTTATATAGATTTATAGCAGCCACAACTCATCATAATCAGCAGTTACTTCCATTAAGTAACAAGCTTAATCCACACTATTTCATGAAGCTCATCACAAGTGAATTTGGGCCACTCTCTCTTAGCAGAAACTACTTCACGGGCTTGGGGGGGGGGGAATGCACATACACCATCCCAAGCTCCTTTAAGAAAGGGATAAACAGCTACAGTTTACAGCTTTAGGAAAAATCCTGCCTTCCACACATCACACCCCTTATTAATCTGCTCATCAAGGAACGTTAAATAGGATGCTGTCAGCCCTGTATTAAACAGCTCCTCCTGGATTTCTCTGTTTATTAGAATAAACTATCAGGAAGATGGTACACCCTAGAGCAGCTCAGCTTACCTGCATGGGAACTTCCTCAGAAATTTTAATACACAAGCAAGAATGCAGGAAGCAGTACCTGGTCACATAAATGTGCCAGATTTGTCAACAGTTTGTGTACTTTCCCATCCTGTAGGCCAGCAGGAGATAACCTATGAGTGCTGAGCAAATAGAGGGCTCACATATGCTGACTCAGTGCATCTGAGACCACACCACCACCCACCCCTCATCCCCAATGCTAACAATGGAAAAAATAACTTCACATTTTACATAATAGACAAAGAAAAAAAGCAAGTAATTAATGACATGCATTATGTGATGCATTTGCCTGTTAGTAGCCCAGTTCTTTCCATTTTTCTACCACTAACCTCCCATCACCCTCCCCAAAGGACAACTTGGTTAGCACTTTACTTGAACTGCTGGTCTTTGGTGCTCCTTGTTTTTGCCAGAAACCGTTCAGCCAGCTTCTCTAAATTCCTGGAGTAATCCATCTCGATCTCTGCCTTCTTGCGGAAGAAATCTTGTAGATCCTGGAGCAGCTGTACTCTAAGTTCACATTGCTGATCAAGACATTTCAGTTGCTCAATAAGCTGGGCTCGAATCTCTGTAAATCAGGAGGGGGAAAAAGGCACACACACATACTGTTAAAACAGATTCCTAACACAAGAGGAAAAGTGATTAACTGCTTGAAGAAACACAATGCTGGTCATCATTGGCTGGCATGGAGCATTGCAGGAAGGATTCTAGATCCTATCACTAAATTTTACTGTAGGGGGAGAGGGAAGATGTAATGCCCTTAACCAGGGGTCATTTCCTGCAGGAGCGCACAGGAGCGGAGCTCTGGCAGTAAAGAGCCCAGGGGGCAGGCACATGCAACAAGCCCCACCCCCTGCTCCTAGCAGCCCTCAGTCAGAGTAAGAAGCAGCCAGGTAAATTGCAGAGCCCCCCGGCCCCCCGGTCTAAAACAGTCCAGTGGCACCTTTAAGACCAAGTTTTATTCAGGTACAAGCTCTCCCTCCAATAACTAGCAATCCAAAACAGTCCAGTGGAGCCTGAACAGTGGGTGTTGCCTTCTGACACACTTCCGGTGATGTCAGAGGATGTGGCATATGCAAATTAGTTATGCTAATGAGTTATGCTAATGAGCTCCTGCACCTCTTTTTCTAGGAAATGACCCCTGCCCTTCACTGAGGGTGTCAGGAGATAGCATCTGAGGTACCAAGACACAGTTGCAGCACTAGACAGCCACACGACTGCTGAATGGACAGGAGAATGCAGTGGCAGCAAGTTATGTTGTTACCTGCACCCACGCCATGTTCTGCTATGTTCTCAGTAGTTGGGCGCTTCTATAATGCTGGATACATGGCCCTGGTTACAGCCTCCTGATGCACTCTGTTAAGGGCTACACATCGCCCTTGGTGGTGGAAGCTGAAATCCTATCTGCAACTCTATTTGTACTGGTACAAAGTCAAAGTTTAACCCTGTCTCAGACTGATCAGTCCTTGATAGGTGGCTGCCTGGAAGGTTCATGTCAACAGTGCTATGCTTCTCAAAGAAAAACAGAAATATACGCAGGGGATGCTCTTTTACTTTTGGGGGGATTTAAATATCCCCCTGATATTTTTTTCAGATTTTCAGATTTTTGGGGACTGCCCCAAGTGTGCAGGAAAATCTGCCTGCCCCCCAGGTGCCCCCAATGTGCGGATTTAGATATTCGCATGCAGGGGGCGCCTTTCGCTATTAGTATATAGATTGTACTTCGGACACTGCATGATCAAGGAATAACACAGGCAACTGGGAATCCAGCACAATCCACTTTTGAGGCTTTTACTGCAGAGGATTATATCAATCTGCAGCATCTTGGGGTGTATCTTGCTTTCCAATAAAGCAGTCATTGCTCACAAAGTGTAGTGAAATCTCTGTTTAGATAAAGACTGCAGGGTTGGCTAGTGCTAGAATTCTCTGCTGTTGATCGGCACTCTCAGAAGGCTCCAATTTGGGATTATTCAATTAGATGCAGGCATTCTAGCTGCACTACTGCAATTAAATGCAGCACATCAATTAAGAATGTTCTGCCTTTGGAAGACCCAACAGACTCAAATCCCCTAGTTGGAAAAGGTCACAAAAGCCAGTTCCATTTTTCATGAAAAGGATGTCTCTGTGCAAAATCTACAAGCAAATTCCTTTTGCCCAGAAAAAGGGTGTTTTTTCACATTAGATAGGACTGCCATTAATACTGGGCTTTTTAGACTGATAAATATTTCATTAAGACCACCCGATGTTTGCAACAGCCTATGGGGGCATACATTTACATTTCTAACCCACAGAAAAACTACACTAACCAGCCATCAAATTTCGAAACTGACAGCCTACCACTTTTGGCTACTGAGCTGTTAAAGTAAGGTGTATGATTCTAGTTTCATCAATAACTGCCCCCCCCCCAACTTGCCAAATGATTAAGCATTTTCCTCCATGACTCCCTGGAAACTCAAAATGTTAATTAGAACTGCCTGTTACTGGTGGAAATTTGCTGCGGCCTCTCACAGTCTGTTTATAAAGCAGCATTGTTCCAAGACGGAATTTATACTGAACAATATAAATAAGCAAATGCCGTACTTAGCATTTAAGGCGCTTCTGTCTTTGTTTATGGCTGCAGATCATTTGGATACAAAGCTTGATACAAACTGTCTCATTTGGGGCAAAAGGTCTGTTTCAAGTATTTATTTCTAAAATGGTCCATTTGAAAAATATATACACAGAGAGATAAAAAAATCACATCTAAATGAGGAAGAACCCATGACTGAAACAAGCCTACAAACATCAGACTGCTTTGTCTCACTAACAGAACTCAAAAATACGCACCAAAAATAGAACTGAACTAGTGGGAGCCCACAAGGACTTGCAGGAGGCATCTCTTTTCCCCCTCCCCCACTATTTTCTCTTCCCCTTTCCCGAAAGCCCCCATAGCCTCTCCCCTTTTCCTTAGGGTTGCCAGCTCCAGGTTGGGAAATTCCTGAAA